>NW_027186540.1:9719611-9858768 GCF_028583685.1 Petaurus breviceps papuanus
GACAGCCAAGCAGGCCAGCAGGGAAGAGCCAGCTCAACCCTCTGCAAGCCGTCCCCAGTCCTGCACAAGCCTGGAGGTTTTAGCAACAGGGCAGGCCTTATTAGCCGTTGGCTGGAGAGTCTTCAGATCACCAGCAGTTCTAGTGGTTTCCAGAATTATCAACCCATAGATGCTAAGGAGAAAGTGAGAGGTCAGTGCAGTGTGGACTTCGGGATACAGTATTTGGGAGTGCAATGGGCCTTTATTCCCTCAAGAGAGGAGCTGCTGAGGTACCACAGCCGTACAACTGATGCCATGTGGCAGCTTCATTTCCTGGCCTGCAGACTGTGGGGGGACCAAGTTTCCATTCTAAGGGGTAATAGCTCTTGCGTTAACCTGCTTGGATCTGGATTGTGGTCTAGGGTGGAGGTCCTGGGCTGTGTGACCAGCTTGCCAGAGTGTGTGGAGGCTTCAGAGAGGGCACCCAACTAATACCTCAGGCAGCTGAGAAAGCCTCAGCATTTGTTACAAACTTCTTCTGTCTGGAAGCAGAGTCATACTGTGGCAAAAAGCCCAAAAGTCAAGTAATTGAGTGGCAACGTGAGTAAACAAAGGAAGCAAAGCAAACAGAGGAATCCAAAATTAGATGCCTATTTTGGGGGAAAAAAAGATCAAAGTATAGAACAGGAGGAAGACAGTGAAGTCAGAATTCCTACACCAAAAGCTTCCAAGAAACATATGAGCTGGTTATAGGGCATAGAGAAGCTTAAAGGGGATTTTGAAAATCAAATAAGAGAAGTGGAGGAAAAATTGGGAAGAGAAATGAGAATGATGCAAGAAAATTATGAAATGAGAGTCAACAACCTGACTGAAGAAAATAACACCTTAAAAAAAATAGACTAACTCAAATGGCAAAAGAGGCTCAAAAAGGCAATGAGGAGAAGAATGCCTTAAAAAGACAAATTTTCCAGATGTAAAAAAGAATCTCAAAGGCTCATTGATGAGATTCATTCCTTCAGAATTAGATTGGAGCACATGAGAGCTAGTGACTTTACGGGAAATCAAGATACTATTAAACAGATCCAAAAAAATGAAAAAAACAAATATAAGGCAATGTGAAATATATCATTGGGAAAACTACTGACCTTGAAAATAGATCCAGGAGAGATAATTTAAAAATTATTGGACTACCTGAAAATCATGATCAAAAAAAGAACCTAGAAATCATCTTTCAAGTAATTCTCCAGGACAATTGCCTTAATGTTTTAGAAGCAGAGGGAAAAATAGAGGTTGAAAGAATCCAGTGATCACCTCCTGAAAAAGATCCCGAAAAGAAAACTCCTAGTAATTTTATTGCCAGGTTCTGGAATTCCCAGATTAAGGAGAAAATATTACAAGCAACAAGGAAGAAACAATTTGAATATTGTGGAAACTCAATCAGGATAACCCAGGATGTGGCAGCTTCTACAATGAGGTATCAAAGTGCTTGGAATATGATACTTTGGAGGTCAAAGAAGCTGGGACTAAAATCAAGAATCACCTACCCAGCAAAACTGAGTATCATGTTTCAGGGGAAAATATGGTCATTCAGTGGAATAGAGGATTTTCAAGCATTCTTGCCGAAAACAAAATAGAATTGAATAGAAAATTTGACGTTGAGATACAAGAAGCAAGAGAAGCATGAGAAGGTAAATAATGAAATCATAAGGAACATATCAAAGTTGAACTATTTACATTCCTACATTGAAAAATAATAATTGTAATTTATGAAATTTTTCTCAGTATGAGAATAATTGAAGGGAATAGAAATGTGTGTGTGTATAAATACGAATGCGTACATATAAATGTCTATATAGGAGGATATATGGGCATATGAATATATATGTGAATGTGTGTATATATGTGTACAGGTATACCTAGATAGAGGGCACAGGTCCAGTTTAATGGGAAAGGATGACACTTAAAAGGTGAAATTAAGAGGTAAGAGGAATATAAAAGAGAAGATGGGGAGAGACAGATTGCGGTAAATTATCCCATATAGAATAGGGGATGAATAGAATAAGGGAAAATGGTTACAATGGAGGGGAAGAACAGGATATCAAAAGGGAGTAGGTCAACCTTATTCTCATTGAATTTGACTTAGAGAGGGAATGACATACACACTAAATGTAGTATCTCATCCTACAGGAGAGTAGGGGGGGAAGGGGATGAGAAGGGGAATGATGGAAGGGAGGGCAGGCTGGGGGGGAGGAAAGTTGGAAGCACCCACTTTTGAAAACAGAAAGGATCAAAGTAGAGAATAGAACAAGTGGGACGTGGGATAGGAGGGAGGGAAATATAGTCAGTCTTTCATAATATATCTACTGTGGAAATGTTTTGCATAGCTGAACATGTACAACTTATATTGAATTGCTTATCTTCCCAGTAAGGGTGGGTGACAAGTGAGGAAGGGAATGAATTTAGAATTCAAAGTTTTCAAATCAAATTTTAAATATATATATATATGTATATATATATATATATACTATTATCAATATTGTTTTTCATGTAAATGGGAAATAAGATACACGTGCTGGGGCCTAGAGATCTATTTTGGGGTCATGGGTAGGGAAAAAATGGGGAGAAAATTTGTAACTCAAAATCTTACTGAAATGAACCATGTAAACTACAAGTTAATAAAGCATTTGATAAAAAAATTATATAACAAAGAAAAAAGTAAACAAAGTTATCTATAGTCCTATGGAAAAATGCTCTAAATTACTATTGATGAGAAAATGTAAATTAAAATAACTGAGCTTCTACCTAACACCTATCAGATTGGCTAATATGACAGAAATGGAAAATGACAAATGTTGGAGGTGATGTGGGAAAATGAAAATGAAAATAGACATGTATAACCTATATCAGATTGATTGCCATCTTGGAGAGGAGGGATGTGAAGGAGGGAGGGAGGGAGAAAAAATTTGCAACTCAAAACTGAATGCTGAAAACTATCTTTCCATACAATTGGAAAAAGTAAAGTACTATTTAAATAAAAAAACCTGAAAAGATTCACAGATTTTTGTTTAAGTTGAGATCACTTGGTTAGCCATTTTGGAAACTATGTTCACACACTTATTTACAGATAGGCCTCCTTACCTTAATATACCAAAGTCATGGAAAATCAACTTCAGCAATAGCATATGTTCAAAATCACCATTAGCTTCAAGGATGAAATCCCAGCTTGGCATTCGAAACCCTTTAAAAATGGACTACAACTTCCCTCTACAAGTTTATTTCATGTTACTTTTGTTTGCATATTGTACATTGTAGCCACCGGTCTACCAGGAGTCTGTCCCTCATACTTGCCTTGTTCTGACTTCCTATCTCTACCTCTTAAAACCCCTTCATTTTGGGGAACAATTCATGAAATCACTGAATTCCTTCCACCCATTCCGCAGGTTTCATTGCTCTTCTGATATGCTCTTCAGATAATCTTGCAGATACTTATCTGTTTACATGTATTCCTCTAGGGAAAAATTTAAAAAGTAAACTTCTTGAAGAGGGGGAGGAGGGAAACCTTCATAGATTTCCTTTGGATTCCATCTCTGACCTTAAAAACTTGGGTTTAAGTCTGCCTGTGACATACAATAAAGTGTGGCCTTTAGGAAAATCACTTTTCCTACCTTAGTCTGTTTTTGGACCTTAAACAATTTCTCCATACCTCAGGAAACTCCTTAAGTCTATAGGTACCATGTGACTTGGACAAGTCATTTTAAGTACATAGGCCTCAGTTTCCTTCAGGAGTTTGAACCCAATACCTTCAGTGTTCCCTTTCATTTCTAAAATCTATGATCCTCTTCAGTATGATTAAATAACCTCTCATGTCCCATCTAGTAGTAGATAACTGATTCTATGGTAATATGAAAGTTACACTTGAGTTCAAATCCCACCTCCTACCTCTGCTACTTATTACCTCTTAATTATTGGTGTGGATTGAGTTTACCACATTGAAGAAATCATAGGAGTCTGCACCCAGACCTGAATTCCTAGAACTTCATTAAGTTCCCTGTACAGAGTAAACATAAAATAAAGTTTTTTTTAATTGGATTAGAAGCACAATGATGATTCAAATGTGATGTTGCTTATAACTGAGCAGAAAAACCACAGAATCGAATCAAGCAATCAACAAGTATCTAAGCACCTTCAATGTGTGAAGCACAATTATAAGGTACTATGGATAGAGAGACAAATAAAATTATCCCTAACCAAAGAAAATTTGTACTATCTCAGAAGCAACACCTACAAATACAAATATGTATATATATATATATATATATAGTGTGTGTGTGTGTGTGTGTAAATATATTTTAAAATCCCCTAGGAGGGGATTGTGGGACATAGGTCTTTCTATGGTGAACTTGCAAATTGATGAAAGAACAACTTTCCAAGTATGTAGACTTTAGGTTACTTTTGTTAGGCAAAATTTTACCCACTGTATGTTAATTCTGTGCCTTCTGAAACCTTTTAAAAAGGTAACTTTAAAAAACTCTCTCTCTCCTAGTGCCACCGCCTCATTATGTCACCGCACATAATGTTGGATTGGGAAGTGACCTAAGAGTAAGTACATCCATGACCAAAATAGCATCAGCTTTGTGGATGTCACAAAGACTACAGTGTGACAGTATTAAATAATCACATATACACTGCTGTGAACCTTCTGCCACATTGTGACATGTCTTTCAAACTCTAAATTTGATGATTATTATCTCAGATGTCATTTTTGTGGCTGCAGAATGTTAGAAGCCTATAAAGGGAATTTCCAAACTCTACCAATCTTCCTGGTCACAGTACTCTGCTTGTAACCTTCCTTATCTCCTGGTATACATTTCCATTACTTCCCTATTTTTATTTCCCAGCCATCATGCCGGCCCAGCTGTCTCACCAGAATTTAAAATGTGGCATCATTACCCAATATGAGACTCTTTTTAACATGCAAAAACTTTCTATGTTAATTTTAAATATCACTAGTACAGACAATGAAGCATTTATCAGAATGAGGAGAGGAATGAGTTGATGGGCCCATCAAAGAAAACAAATAAAGTGTATACATATCTGTTTGATAGCAGGGCACCTTCTGTCAGCAGCCTGTTTCCCTTGGAATAAGCCTTTGACACTCTTCATGCTTTGGTTGCCTAATAGTCTTCTGTCAGGAATAAATTGGGTTTCTGGTAACACATTTGCTCTAAAAAAGCATAAAAACTAATGACTGTGTCAGGCTCTGTACATTGCCGGCAGCCACAGTATGCTGGGATAATTGCTTAAATTTGGATTTCTGATAGCCTTGCTCCATCAAAGGCTGCAGATTGACTGCTGGCAGTCCATTCAATGGGCTCATCATACATTTTATAGATGGAAACTGCAAGACCAGCACCAAGTTTCTTCCCTCCCCCTAGAAATTGGATTATATGAGCAGTGACACTGACCCTCATGCCACCTAACTACATATTTCATTCCAGAGTTGAGTCTGTCTACACCCATGGAATGAATAGCATTGGAAAGAACTCATTGGGATGAAACACCAGAAGGGTAAGAAGCTTAAAATAGGCACATTGCTAGTTTTTAACTATCATAAACTGTTCCATCTTCAATATGCCATATATCTTTTTCATGCAAAGATATGAATTTTATGGCTGAGTTCTTAGATTTTTTTTGAAGTTGCTTTTTTTCTGAATCACCAGCACTTCATACATTCCTTGTAACTTAGTAATTGCTAGATAAATTCCTTTTGATTAATTGAATTATTCCTTTAGCAAGGCATCCAAGAATGCCTTTCATTCATCCTGTGGTAACAAAGTGGTCAAATCTTGAATACATTAGGTTGGACTTCCAGGAGCCAAGATGGCAGATTAAGCAGTAAATCCCATAACTTTCCCTTATTCACCTTCAAAAAGCCGTACAATAATGCCTTCCAATCCAGCAGTAGTAGAACCAGAAAAAGTTGGGGTGAAATAATCTTTCAACTCAAGAAAGCTGGAAGATCAACAAGAAAGTTCTAACTCACTTGGGTTAAAGTTGAGTGCATTCCAGGACAGGAAGCACCCCAACAAACCATCAGTAAGCCCTACCTCAGCAAATCAGTGAGAGATCCTGAGCCCCAGTATAGTAGAGACAGCAAATGCCCAAACCAGGACCCCCCACATGCCTTAGCATAACCAGGGGAACCAGTAGACTCCAGCTCAGAGAACCACCATGTGCTTCAGCATAGCCCCAGGCTTTATAAATCTATAAATCATCCTCTAGTGGCCAGACCTCCACATGCTTCAGCACAGCTCTGGGTGGGCAAGCATCCTCTATTACCAGAGCTCTGTGTGTTTCAGTTTTGCTCCTGGTATATGGGCATCCTGCAGTGGTTGGCCTACACATGTTTTGTTGTGACTCTGGGCAAGCAGACATCTTCTAGAATGAGAAGAAAGTAGGTCCAACAACTCTACTAGGATGCCAGCTCAGCACCAGGTAAGCTATCAGACCCCTACAGCCTACAGCAGTGCCACCTACCCTCACATGACCCCATGTGTCTCATGGACATCAGGACAACATCAGTGCAACACTAGGTAAACAGCCAGGGCTTGCAGCCACTGGCATAAGAACATTCAGATAGTGCCCTTTCCACCCTGGGTACAGAGCTAAAATTTAAAAGAAAACAAAAAGGAAAAAAAAAGAGAAAAAAAAAGAATCTGACCATAGAAAGTTATTATGGTATCAAGGAAGACCAAAACACAAACTCAGAAAAGGACGACAATGTCAAAATACCTATGTTCAAAACCCCAAAGAAAATGGGAAGTGATCTCAAGCCCAGAAAAAATCATGGAAGAGCTCCAAAAAGGAGCTTAAAAATCATATGAGAGGTAGAAGAAAAATTGGGGAATGAAATAAGAGTGATGCAAAAGAATTATGAAAAGAGCCAAAAGTTTAAAACACTTCTTAAAATGTAAAATTGGGCAAATGGAAAAGATGATACAAAAATCTACTGAAGAAAGCAACTCCTTAAAGAGTTCAAATGTCCAAAAGAAAAAGAAAGTACAAAAGCTAATTGAGGAAAGCGGCACCTTAAAAACTAGAATTGGGAGCATAGAAGCTAATGGCTCTATGAGACATCAACAATGAATTAGACAAATTCAAAAGAATGATAACACCTCATAGAAAAAACAACTGAACTGGAAAATATATACAAGAGAGTAAATATCAGAATCAATGGAGCTCCTGAAAGCCATTATTAAGAGGTCAGCATCTTTCAAGAAATTATCAAGGAAAAGTACCCTGATGTTCTAGAACCAGAGGACAAAATAGGCATTAGGAAAGAGATTCTAAAATAAAATTCTAAGAAGCATTATAGCCAAATGTCAGAACTATAAAATTGAGGAAAAAATACAAAAAAAAGCAGAAAGAAACAATTCAAATATCAGGGAGTCTCAATAAGGACTACACAGCTACAGGCAGTTGCAAAATTAAAGGCTCAGAGGTCATGAAATATTTTATTCTGGAAGCCAAAGGAGCTGGGAATACAACTAAGAATCACTTTCCTTGTAAAATTAAATATAAAATCAAAGGGGAAATAGTCATTCAATGAAATAGAAGGATTTCAAACTTGCATAAGAATACCAGAACTAACCCAAAAATCTGACCTCTAATATCCAAACCCAAGAGAAGCATAAACAGGTAAAAAGGGAAAAGAAACTTCAGGGATTCAATAGAGCTGAACTGTTTACATTCCTATGTGGGAAAATTATTTTAATTCTTTAAAATTGCATCCCTAATTGTAAAATTGAGGAATATGCTCAGAGGGTGTGTATACAAGGTAAGCTTGTAGGTATGACATAAAAAATTAAGAGATAAGAAAAAGAAGCACAATGGGCGCAAAGGGGAGGGAGAGGTATAATGGGTAATTTATTTCACAGGAAGAATGACAGACCTATTACATGGAAGGTTGGGCAATGAGCATCATTTGAACCTTACTCCCAATGGTATTGGCTCGAAGAAGTAATCTGGTACACAATCAGTTAAATATGGAAATGTTTCTTACCTGACAGGGAAGTAGGAGGGGCAGAGATAAAGTAAAGGAGAGTGAAGATTGACAGAAGGGAGGGCAGATCAGTTGAAGTGTTAGACAGAAGCAAAATACTGGTGAGGAGGTAAAGAGTGAAAGGAGAGAGAGATCAGACAGGAGGAAGAATAAGATAGAGAGAAATGCACAAGTAGTAACCATAACTGTGAATGTTAATAGGATGAACTCTAATGTAAAATAGAAACAGATAGCAGAGTGGATCAAGAACCAAAACGCTACAGTGTGTTGTCTACAAAAAACATATACTTGCAACAGAGAGACACAAATAAATTAAAAGTAAGGGGCTGGAGCAGAATTTATTATGCTTCACCTGAAGTTACAAAAAAAAAAAAAAAACCAGGAGGCGCAATCCTGATCTCAATGTGAAAGCAAAAACAGACTTAATTAAAAGATATAAGGAAACTACATCTTCCTAAAAGGTACCATTGACAATGAGGTAATATCAGTAGTAAATATATATGCACCAAGTGGTATAGCATCCAGATTTTTTAAAGAATATAAATGAGTTACAGGAAGAAATAGACAACAAAACAATTCTAGTTTCTTTCCTTTTAATCTGTTTCCTCTTTCACAAGTGTGACTAATATGGGAATTTTTTTTTACATGATAGTACATGTATAAATTACATCAAACTACCTAAAATTTTTAGAAGAGTGGAGGGGAAGAAAAAAAAACAATCACATGTTGCCTCTCAGAATTCAATAAATCCAACCAAAAATAAGAAAGAAAATAAGGAGGTAAATAGAATATTAGAAAATTCAAATATGACAGACCTTTGGCATGATTTAGTCATAAAGGGTAATACCACAAGGAAATGAGAAGAGCAAGGAATAGTTCACCTGTCAGATTTATGGTAAGTGGGTGAAGAACTTAAAGCTGTCTATAGGCATATGAAGAAGAGCTCTAAATCACTTTAAATTAGAGAAACAAAAATTAAAACAACTCCAATATACTACCTCATATGTATCACATTGGCTAATATGATCAAAAAGGAAAATGTTAAATGCTGGAGAAGATATGGGAAAATATTTCACTGTTGGTTGAGGTGTGAACTGATCCAAACATTCTGGAGAGCAAATTGGAATCATGCCCAAAGGGCTATAAAACTGTGCATTCCCTTTGATCCAGCAATAACACTATTAGGTCTGTATCCTAAAGATTCATAAAAAGGGAAAAAGGACCTACATGTTCAAAATAAATATAGCAATCCTTTTTGTGGTAGAAAATATTGGAAATTGAGGGGATGCCCTTCAACTGAGGAATGACTGAACAAGCTATGGTATATGAATATAATGGAATACAATTGTGCAATAAAGAACTGGTGAGCAGGCAGACTTCAGGAAAAAAAAACTGGAAAGATTTGTACAAACTGATGCAAACTGAAAGGAGCAGAAACAGGAAAAAAAAAACATTGTACCCAGTATCAAGAACATAGTATGATGATAAGGTATGAATGACTTAATTCTTCTCAGCCACACAATTATGCTAGACAAGTCGAAATAACTCACTAAGGAAAATGCTATCAATTTACAGATGAAGAACTGATGAACTCTGAAAGAAGATTGAAACATTTTTTTCATTTAGTTTATTCTTCCTTTTTTTTCTTTCCTTTTAATCTATTTCTCCTTTCACAGAAATGACTAATATGGGAATGTTATTTTTTACATTATAGTACATGTATAAATTACATCAAACTGCCTAAAATTTCCAGAAGAGCAGAGGGAAGAAAAATTTATAACTCAAAATCTTGTACAAATGAATTTTCTTGACATGTAAGTGGGGAAAAAATGAAATGCCATTTAAAAATTGAGTATATATATATATATATATATATCTTGTTTCCTTTTTTATTTAGCAGAAACAAAAATATAGTGTCCACTTGTATGCAGCTTTGATTTTTGTGCTATGTAAAACGTGTGAATCAAACACAATCCCCATCTCTTTAACTACCTACATTTGAAGACAAACTAAAGATTTTAACATCATGCTCAGCTTCAGTTCATGGGGAACTTTCTGGTTTTCTTCCTTTATACTTACAGTCTAGATAAATTAGTGATTTTTTATCCTTTGAACTACTGCCCTACATGCATATACATTACTCTTCACATATGACTTTGACCTTTAAGCCTTTTACTGAGTCTATATCTCCCTGGGCCTAAATGCTTTCTAAAATCACTTTGAATTGCTAGAAAGAGACCTGAATTTCTAAGGAACTCATTGAAAATCCTCCCTCTGACATAGATCATGGGCAAGTCACTAAATGTACTTACTCTTTTTTTTTTACATTTATCTGTAAAATGTGGGAACTAGAGTAAATGGCCTTTAAGGATTCCTCCAGCTCTAGAATTTATGATTATCCACTTATAAGGTGTGGGACTTTGGGCAAGACCCTTTGCTTCTCTGTACCTCAATTTTTTCATTTATAGAAGGAGATCAATAGCACTTATGAGACATATATATCTTTGTTAGAAAATATGAATCAATGGGTGTGTGACCAATAATCCCTATAAGCATGTGCAGAGAGCAGCAGCATTCTGATGTAAATCTCCACATGAGACTGGGCAACCTGCTTTTCTGATAAGCAATTGAAATATCTTGAAGAGACTTTGGAGCATACAAAGACATTCTGTTACTAGGTACAGTCTGCTGCCCCATGGTAGACAGAAACCTCTTTAATTGTAATGGTGATATCAGAATCCTGGGATCTTCAAAAAGTGTTAATCAGTCTTGTCTTCTCTCTGTCTCTCTGGATTAGACCTTTGGGATTCATGTGTCCCCTTAGATAACATTATCTATGATATAGGAGGAGATGCCTCAGATCTTCTCTTTCTAAGGCCACAATGTGTCCCTATTAATATGGGAATCAATTCTTTTCTTGCCTTATTGTGCTCTCTCTCTCTCTGTCTCTCTCTCTCTGTCTCTCTCTGTGTAAGGTATTAATCTGGTGGCTACACCCTTGTAAGTTTAAAAAGGTCAGTAGAAGGAGCTGTCCAGGTATCTGGCCAACTAGGAGTCTTGAGAGTTATCAGGCAAATCCATACACATTTTTTTGTAGTCATATGAACCAATAGCTGATGTAGTAGAACTCATCTGTCTGCAATCCTGCATTTGGATAAGAATTTGGTGGGCCCAATGCTATATAGAAACTGCATTAAGTCTGAGCCTACTTTCCCCATAGACAAGGTGATATGGGGCAGAGTGTGTCCCTGAGCTGGTAAGGATATTTCTTTTCTTCTTTCTTTGTGTACAAAGTTTGTAAAAGCTAATTGATATAAAGTGATTAAATGGAACTCTGCACTAGTGTAATGCCAAGCAAAGGCATCTCTGTTTCTGCCTCCAAGATACTGCTTCCAAAAAAATTCTTCTGCCTCTCTCTTTGCTCTAAATTCACATCACAACCTCCTCCCAGTTCAGCCCTCTCTATTAATGTCAACAAGTCCATCCCACACATGGGATTCACATGCTCTGGGTTTTAACACCAAAAACCAAGCCAATACAGGGGGATCTTTAAATTCCATTACTATTACAACTAATCAGTGATAACTTAATAGTGGAGTAAGGATACTTTCAGAAGGGTGACTAGGTATCCCCTGGAAGCATTAGGGAAAAACAGTGGTCTACTCTAGGACAGTAAATCCATAACAAAGAAGCATCCATTTCTTTGGCAATATATGTGAAACACATTGAAAGCCTTAAAACATTATATACATGTCAATTATTTTTATTATTCTCATTACCTGAATTCTGTCAAAATATGATTCCCAGACATACTCTTACACAAATGGGTATAAATTTTAAATTTTGCCATCCTTTTCAAGCATGGTATTTTTTTTTCTTGGACCCAAGTCTTCATAATTCTCTTCTCTACTGTATCTCTCCATATATAATCAGTCACTAAATTCAGATGGTTCTTTTAGATATGTTAGATACTGGCTCCCTACTTGTGGTTTTCACAACTTTTATATTATCCTACTTTAAATCCAAATTGCCTCATGCCTAGATGATCGCAAAACCCTCTAACATCTCGTAGTCTTTGTTTATTCTAGTCTAACCTGTACACAGATACCAAGGTGGAAAAAATCCAGTAATCAGCCATCCTTTCTCAAATACTACTTCCACCACATCCTACTACAGTAACTGCAGACAACATGATGCATTGGGTCTATGCTTCTTGTATTAGGCTATACTTAAACAGTCCTCTCAACTGCAACTTATCTCTGACCATTATTTCCACCAAAACCTATCTCAAAATTTACCTATTTCAAAAACCCTTTTTCCTCTAAATCACCTGCTTTCATCACTACTCTCATTTCTTCCCCCATAAACACGAAGCCATTCACTTTTCCTCATGTTATTTCGCGTTATCCTTCCCTCACAGATCATTTTATACTATTTTTCTTGTTCTTTCTCATGTGGCTTGCCTTCTACTTTCCTTCCTTTCCAAACAGTATTTTAAAATATTTGAGGTCTCATAGATTTAATGCTGAAGGTTACCTTAAAGGTCATTTCATAGATAAAAAGAAACAAACAAATGAAAAAACTAAGGTTCACCAGACAGGGAAAGCAGCTTGGCCCAGTGCAAACTGGTAGTAACTGGTAAAGCTAGACTGGAAAACCATATGTTCTAACTCCAAATGACACACTGACTCCTTCCACTGTGCTCTCTAGACATTGTGTAATCAGGTAGTAGCCACATTTTATTTATCATTTTCTAACAGGTTCAACTTTATTTACTCACATCCTTCTACACTACCTCAAAATCTACCCAATCTTAAAGCACCTTATTCTGCACAATGTCTTCATTGAGGATTTAACAAGTAATTATTGATTTGTGGTACAGACAGAATAATAGCTGGAAGGGATCTTAGAAGTCACTTAATTCTGGGGTGCCTAGGTATCACAGGGAGTAGAGCACAGCCCTGGGGTCAGGAAGACCTGAATTCAAATCCAACCTCAGACACTTAACACTTACTAGCCCTGTGACTTCAGGCAAGTCACTTAACCCCAATTTCCCTGCCTTGCCCCCTCCAAAAAAAGTCACTTAATTCATCAATTCTTGTGGAAAAAATTTCAAACATTCCCACCAGTTGAGATTTCTTTTTTTTTCCTTTTTTTTTGAAGGGGGGAAGGCAGGGAATTTGGGGTCAAGTGTTAAGTGTTAAGCCCAAGGTCACCCAGCTAGTAAGTGTTAAGTGTGTGAGAACAGCTTTGGCCTCAGGATCTCCCGACTCCAGGCCAGTGCTCTATTCACTGCACCACCTACCCACTCCCACCAGTTGAGATTTCTAGAATAGGAAAAGGCAACTAAGCAGAATAATTAGGCAATTCTGAGAGGGAAATAAAAAGTAAGCCAATAATGAGGTAAGCCAAACTATCACCATCTACTCTCAATCACCATCTACTTTGAGTTGATGGTTGTGATTACATGGGAACATGAACCCAAAAATTTTGTGAAGAGAACGCCTTTCATATCACTGGTATCTAGTCTGGATCCTATAGCCACCATTGAGTAAAGAAATCACTGTAGAAAAGAGGTATGACATTTTCAATGCCATTAGCAGGAGCTACTGCTGCTGACTGGCAATAAATCGAAGAGTCATGGAAATGACAGTGTCACCATAGTTATAGTCCTATTTATAACTGAGCTCTCAAAACTTTTGTGAAGCTATATTACTTAAGATGTGAACTGGTAACTGTCTCTATGTCTCTTTGGTGCTGCCACCAGCAGCTACTGCAGACTCAAAACAGAAAATTTGGGACACCAAAATCCTTGGCACTATTAAATATCAACATCAGAAACAACTATTAATTTAGTATACATGGCATTAAAAATGATGCCTCACTATTTACTCTGCTGCTGCTCTGTAAGTACTATGGACACTTTCCATCTGAAATACAACTGAAAACTCCTATATGGGTTGTGTCATCTATTAGAATGTGAACTCCTTGAGAGTATGTGCTTTAACTGACTTTTGCTTAGCCCATACTTGCAATAGTTTAAAAGGTTAAAAAAAATTTTAAGTTAATGGTGAAATTTATCTATAGAGAATCAAAATTCTTTATCTAAAATCAAAAATCTATAAATAGCAAAGCTGAGATTTTGATCAAAATCATCTGATTCCAAATTCAGTACTTTTCTCATTATATCATGCCAGTTCTGTATACTATTCTGCTCTACTATTGAAGAAGTTACCCATAAAGAGGATTAGGGTTGCTCTGAAGACCCCAAAATACCAACATGCTGGGTCCTGCCGAATGAATTCGACTCAAGTCTTCTCAGCCAAAAAATCATAAGGTTTATTGAAAGTTTGCTTGTATTAGACATGGAGTAAGTCTGTGCTAGGTCCTATGGCACTCACACTACATTGAGGGAAGATGGGATCTTATCTACAGAAAGTTGTGGGAGGAATCTAGGGGTGGTCTACATGAGGAGTTTGGGGAGGGTCTTCAGGAGAAGTCAGATGAGGTCAATGAGTGATTAAGGGTGGGAAGTTGCTAGAGGCTACCTGGAGCCACAGACAATGGTGGGCTAGGCCAGTTCAAGGGTGGGTTGATATTCTGATAGGCTCAAGAGTGGGAATTAGTTGGACAATGGAGGGCTAGGCTAGTAACAAAGGTCTGGGCCCAGCCACAATGCAAGGCTTATGGCCTCAAGCAAATGCCTCATCAAATGGGAGGATTTAATCAGAATTCAAGGGGGGTGCGGGGGTTCCCAGAGCCTATACTTCAAAGATTCAAGGGGATTCCCAGAGTCTACATCTCATCACTCTTACCTATTATTATTGCAATTATGAGTTATTGTAATATTGGCAGAGGAGATACCTTAATTATGTGGCATGATTTTAGGAGTACCAAAGATGACATGATATGTAGAATAAGATAAATAATAACAATAATTATATTCTCATCAGAAAATAAGTAAAATTCTGTAATTCAAATACTAGCTGGCACTCTGAACGTCTCAGAAGTTTTAGCTTCCTCATCTGCAGATGAGGGATGGATGGCACTAGACTCTTGTTAGGGCTCTAAATTTTATGAAGCCTTGATTTTAATCCTGCTACATCTTTGAACTCCATTAAAGTGTGATTTCCCTTGAAACATACTATATATTACATCATAATATATGACTAATACAATATAATATACAACTAGTATAATATAACATAACCTTATATTATATTATAATAGTCTTATCAGTCATCTAGTGCCTCAATATAATTGAAGATTAAAGATTAAAGAGCCAATACAAATAGATAGAAAAAAAAAAACATTTGTTAATTGCTTTCTTGATGCTAGGAATGCAAAGTGATGAAATCAAAATACAATTAAGCAAGACCACACATGCCTTCAAGGATCTTTCAATCAAATGTAGGAAGACAACACATAGACAGGTCCAAGAAAGAGGGGGTTGGAAAAGTTGGGGCTGACCCTGGTAGAGAAAGTGTGCAGAGGCAACCTGGACTCCATAAAGATGAGCTAACAACTCAACATTTCAGGGCCTTCTGATTCAGAGTAGAGTCCAGGGACCTATTAAGAGAGGAAGAAGGGTGGTTAGGTGGCGTAGTGAATAGAGCACTGGCCCTGGAGTCAGGAGGACCTGAGTTCAAATCTGACCTTAGATACTTAACACTTACTAGCTGTGTGACCTTGGGCAAGTCACTTAACCCTAATTGCCCTCCAAAAAAAAACAAAAAAAGAGAGAGAGAGAGAGGAAGAGAATGAAACCATGTAAGCAATATAAAATCTAAATGAAGGAAGTCAGAATAGAGTTTTTGAGGACAGTGAAGTGGAAGGAGAGGCCACATGAGGCTGCTAGGAATAAACATCATCTCCTAGATAAGTCTAGAGAATTCTTTGTATGTATTCCATATTCCTTTATAGGATATAATTATCCTAATAAATTTGGAAAGCCATACCTGGCTTCCAAGACATAAAATGGCTTTGTGATTAATTCGATACACTAATAACACTAAATTAAAAGGCAAAAAAGGAAGCAGAATTTATAATTGAAAATTGCCATCCTTGAAAACTTGCTAAAGTTAAAATATCACATCCTAACTCATTTATTTTTCCCCATAAACTTAAATATATATTTGCCCAGTTTTATATTTTGTTCCTCTGGTAGAACCCACACTAATCATGTGTGTATCAAACATAGATAAATGTAAGTGATTCCATAAAGTCCCTTCTCCTATATTTGACATAATGAAGTCTTTCTGTTTTCCCTGGGAAATATTTTCTTATTTGAAAGTAGGTAAACCTTCATCCAACCTTGGAAATCTATTTGCTTTGTGAATTGGATTATCATAGCTGTCTATAGTGAGGGAAAACAAAAATGTTGAAACAAAAAGCTTTTGATGTGGTCAGCCAATATTTAGGCCAGCAAAAATATTCCATTAGAAAATCAGCAGAAGTTCTGTTCAAATTCCCTTTACTTTCCTTGTGTTCCTGTTTGGACTTTGGAGTTCTGTTTGAAATTGATGTAAAAGACAGAAAGGTTAAGAAGGGGTACAAAACCTGCACCTTTTAAAGTTCACTCACGATCACCCCAATACAAGTTCACAAGGGACAACATGTTTTTGAAGGCCTGTCAGGCCTTCCTGGTGTTTGATTTCTGAGCACACAATTAGTACTAACTGTGGCTGCTAAACTTGCCTTAGAGAAGAAAAATAAATTGACCTTCTTTTCTTTCCTGCCCTTGGTTATTTATTTGTTCCATGTCTTCCTCTAATGGAATATAATCTAAGCTTTTCTTAATATAGCTTCTTAACCCTTCATTTCAATTAGTGATGTCTGAAATGCATTGACAAAAAGACCCCTTTTATCTCAAAGACACCAGTTAATGTGAATAAATAGCCAACTCTGGTTCAGAGGAAAGTAAAACATTTGGACTAAAGGTCACTTTGGGAAACTCAGCTGGGGAAAAAGTTCAATTACTAAAATCTCCAGGCTCAGGAGCCTGAAGACCTAATTAATGTGTTTGAAAAATGAACATTGCCCTAGGGATTCATGAACTTGAAAAAAAAAATCTGAACATTCAAGCCTATTGAGAATGGGTATTTTAATTTGAGGGAAAGTGAGGGGAATAAGGTATCAATTGTTAATGACCATTGAACGTAATCAAACTACCAGATTTATTGAGCATCCATGACAGGATAGAGCCCTGAAATAAGTCTGCTATTCCATCTTTTGTTTTGCTCCCCATTTTTAATGGCTCCATATTTTCATCATTCAAACTCTACCTAGCTTTCTCCCCAGGCCCCCGTTGTTACTTCTTCATACTAACTACCATTAAACTATGGGAACAAGGGAAGAATTACTGGTCATAGCAACATGGAAAGTTTTCATAGTATCATAAGACCAACAATTTAGAGCTGAAAAAAAGACCCCAAAATTCATCTAGTCCAATCCCTTTGTGATGATGGACTGAGAGAGTTGAGGCATAGAGAAGCTATGGTCCTTGCTCAAAAACACATGGATAATAAGCATCAGAGGTTGGGGCTTGAAGCTAGGCCCTGTGCTTACTCCTAAGCTCCAAAATCAAGGAAGCAAGACAGAGAGGTAAGGGAGGGGACAGAGTTAAAAACAAAAAAAAAACAAACTTCTGTTTCTTGTATTTTTTCTTTTTAACTAATTTCTGCCTCACTGTCACATTTAAATGAAAGATAGCAGTATGATATTATGAGAGGCAGCATTATATAATGGCTTGAAACCTGGAAGACACTAGTTGTGAGACATTGGTAATTCATTTAATCTCAGCCTCAAATTTTTTTCTTTACAATAAAATGAGGGCTTTATATTGAAGACATCTGTGATCGTAAGACTGTCACAAGTATTGGTCAATATACATGTTATCACCTCAGAAAACGATAAGTCAAGCCACATTGAGATTTCATCACTAGTCTCCACCCCAAGCACTCTACCTAGATCTGAAATTGCTTCAGATTCTAGAAGTATCTCGCCTGTCATTAAATACTGCTGTCCCTGCTGATTACTGGGGCAGAGAGGTGGTACAAGTGAATAGAGTGCTGGGCCTGGAGACAGGAAGTCAGGAGACCTGAGTTCAAATTCCTCCTCAGACACTTTCTAGCTGTGTGACCCTAGGCAAGTTGCTTAACCCTGTTTGCCTCAGTTTCCTCATGGGTAAAATGAGCTGGAGAAGGAAACAACAAATCGCTCTATTAACTTTACCAAGAAAATCCTGGATGAGATAACTAAAAGTCAGATATGACTGAACAATAACTGCTTATCATGATTATTCTTTGACCCAAATTGTCTTCTAAACTTGATTTTATGGTATAAACTTCTTGTTCCATAACTGAGAAGCATTTCTTCTTTGCCTACAATACTACATTTTAATTATTATGTATCATAATGACAGGCAAGGGTATGCTAATAAGTGTGTTAATAATCAGCTCTCTGTAAAAACACACGCACACTACAAATGATATTTTAGTCTAATATGAATTATTAACATTTGCTCACCATTTTCTTGAGTTTGGGTAATCAAACAAACAACAAATCAAGCCATGGTTAGTTCTATTTGCCAATTTATATGTTGTAAATGCCTAAAATAAAATTTAGCAATCAAACTTCACAAGGTGGTACTAGCTGTCTCCAGTACACTCCTAGAGTCTGTGACTTCCCTATGGAAGAGGTCTCCAAAAAGACATTCCACAGAAGCCGTGGGCAAATTAGATTAAAAGGATCATATTACTCTTAACATCTTTGTATTGGCAGGCAAATGAATCCTAGTAAGTTGTAGTGTTGGTCCTTCATTTTTTTTTTTTTTAAGCAATCAGGGTTAAGTAACTTGCTGAAGGTTACACGGCCAGGTGTTTCTGGGTGGGTGCTAAGTGTCTGAGCCCAGGATTCGATCTCCAGGTCTTCTCAACACTGGAGCTGGTGCTCTTACTCGCTGTGCTACCTGGCCGCCCCGATGGGACTGCAGCAGTCTTATATTTGAAACTCAAGGGGACATAATTGCTGTCCAAAATATGAATTATAAGACTTGTATTCTTATAAATTGACTCAGTTCTCTATATATTTTAGAAATGAGGCTTTTGTCAGAAACACTGGTTGTAGATATGGTTTCCCAGTTTTCTGATTCTCCCCTACTCTTTGTTGAATTGGCAATGTTTGTGCAAAAACTTTTCAATTTAATGTAATCAAAATTATCCATTTTGCATTTCATAATTTTCTCTATCCTTTTGGTCATAATATCCTCTGTTCTCCATAAATCTTACAGATAAACTAGTCCTTCCCTTCCCCCCCTCCAATTTGCTTATTGTTTCAGTCTTTATATCTAAATCATGTGCCCATTTTGACTTCATTTTGGTATATCAGATGTTGGTCTATACCTAGTTGTTGCCATACTATTTTCCAGTTTTCTCACCAATTCTTGTTAATTAATGAATTGTTATCCCAGAAACTAGGGTCTTTGGGTTCATCAAACAGATTACTATAGTCATTGACTACTGTGTCTTATGTACCTAACCTATTTCACTGATCTACCTTTCTATTTCTTATCCAGCACCAAGTAGTTTTGATCATTGCTGCTTCATAATGCAATTTAAGTTCTGCTAGGACTAAGATACCTTCCCTAGAATTTCTTGTCATTAATCCGCTCGATATTCTGGACCTTTTGTTGTTTCAGATGAATTTGTTTTTATTTTTTCTCACTCTATAAAATGATTTTTTGGAAGTTACATCGTCATGGCACTGAATAAAGTAAATTAATATAGGTACAATTGTAAGTTGTATTATATTAGTTCAACTTACCCACAAACAACTGATGCTTTTTTATTTATTTAGATCTGAATTTATTTGTGTGAAAAATGTGTTATAATTGTGTCTATATACTTCCTAGGTTTGTTTTGGCAGGGAGAATCCCAAATATTTTATAGTATCTTGAGTAAATTTCTTTTTTATTTTTTATTGTTTTTTCTTTTTTCTACATTTTTTAAAATCTTAAAAAAATTTTTTTTTCAAATGATTTATTAACTTCTGATTTACATCATTCATCTCTGCCAGAGTTTGAGTTACAAATTTTCTCCCCCTTTTTCCCCTACCCACCGCCCCAAAATAGCAAGTCCATGGGATATCCCCTCCTCCAATCTGCTCTTTCCCATATTTTCTCCCATACCCCTTTTGACTTTTCCAGGGGATCTCTATGCCCCAGTGCCTGTATATCTTATTTCCCAATTACATGTAAAATAATATTAATAATAATATATAAATATATATACATGTGTATATATATATATATTTAAACATTTGATTTTAAAACTTTGAATTCCAGATTTTTTCCCTTCCTCCCTTGTCACCCACCCTTACTGGGAAGATAAGAAGTTCAGTATAGGTTGTACATGTGTGGCTATTGCAAAACAATAACATAGTAGATATATTCTAAAAGACTGACTATATTTCCCTCCCTCCTATCCTACCTCAGTGTCTCAGCAGCTTCTCCCCGTGGGGGCAAAAGGCATGCACTCCCACTTACTGTGTCACATAGTCCAGACTGCACTGACCTCTCACTTTGTCCTTCCCGTCTATGTGTTGATAACTCTGGAAACAGCCACAGCTGCTGCTAATCTGGAGTCCCCCAGGCCAGGGGCTGGTCAGGCCTGCCCTGGGGCTAAAGCCTTGGTGTGGGGCTGGGCTCAGCTTCCAAAGCCTGGGCTGGCTGATTCCTGCTGGGCTGTCCTCAGTGGGAGGTTAGCTTCTCTGTGTCATTTTGTGGGTTCTGAAGCTCCAAAGTTTGTTTAAAGTCCCCTTTTTGTATGGATTGGGGAAAGTGGAAGCCGGATCCCTGCTGAGGTACTGCTTCTCATCTTGAGTAAATTTCAATGGAATTTCTCTTTTTATCTCTCGCTGTTGGGCTTTGTTAGTAATATATAAAAATGCCTAAGATTTATGTGGGTTTATGTTATATCCTGCAACTTTGCTAAAGTTGTTTATTATTGCAAGTAGTTTTTTACTTGATTCTCTAGGATTCTCTAACTATATTATCATATCATCTGCTGTAATGGCAAACAAAATAATACTTTGCTGCTTGTTTAAGCTATTCAAGTGTCTTTGAGACTTGTCTTTGTGTCAAGTCTTTGTTGGAAACTGTATACATTATGCTGCCCTTAATAAACTAAAGGACTTTGGAGACCTTGGTTGCCCTCAATAAGCCTAAAGTCCTCACATGGAGCCCATAGTGGGAGGAGATTGCCAGAAAAGCAGAACAGGGAAGGTGAAACAGGAAGCAGCAGAGCATAGAAAAATGTGATCATGAGTTGGGATGAAGCAGAACTGAGAGGGAGAATGCTGGAGTTGTTGGCACTCTGTTCTGTGATGATGTTACCTTGTTAGAACTGAATCATTCTGTCTGTTGAAAGAGGGCTTTACTCTGATACAGACGCCCTGAAAGAGAACTTTGCTGCTATTTACAGAAGTCCTGAAAGAGGACTTTACTCCTGTTTACAGAAGTCCTGGGACTTTACTGTTGATTTGTGTTTGATTCTCAGACAGCAGCTTTGTCTGTTGGTTTGTTACTTTGTTAGACAGAAAGTGAATTGAGATGACAGTGCGGGTAATGTGTTTAAATATTGTTGTAGTTTTGTTAAGCTTAATGTGTTTAAATGGTGTAGCTCTGTTAAGTTTTGTCTTCCTAGAAATATAAACTGCAAAGGACTTGGAGTGGAATGTTCTCAATAGGCTGAGATACAGAACCAGAGCAGAGATCTGCCTGCATATGAATCCAGGCAAGAGCTGGGAGCAGCCAGCCAATGGAATAAGAGCTGTGGGGTTTGGAAGTCAGCCTGGAATTAAGATGAAAGAAAACTTTACTTGGGTACTCAGTAGTAACTGGTGATATTATAACTTACTGTGACCTAGGAGTAGATTGTGTTTGTATTTTCTGCTACCCCTTAAAGATAATTGGCTTAAGGATGATGATTGACATAAGGATGATTGTAAGCCAATCTCTAGTCAAGATGAAAAAAGACTTTACTTGGGTACACTATGGTGATTGAGGAGATTGTGACTTACTGAATAATATATTTTCCTTAAGACCATGTGGCCACCTTAGTAATAAGTTGTTATGTTATACTGTTGTGAATGTTTTGCTTTAGTTTCTTGAATGTTTTGCTTTAGTTTGTTGCTGAATAGAGAGTTCACTATGCTATGTGATTAGATGCTTAAAGTTATTCATGGCAGCAATCCTCAAGAAAGCTGCTCATGATTGGCTTTACATCTGCAAAGAGTGATAACCTTAGTTTCTTCTTTGCCTATTTTAATTCCTTCAATTTCTTTTTTCTTCTCTTATTGCTAAAGCTAACATTGCTAGTACCATATTGAATAAGAGTGGTGATAATGGACATCCTTGTTTCTTATCCCCCCTTCATCTTTTTGGAAATGCATCCACTTTATCCTAATTAAATATAATGTTTACTGATGGTTTTGGGTAGATAATTCTAATCATTTTAAAGAAGGATCCATTTATTCCTATGTTCTTTAATGTTTTTAATAGGAATGGGTGTTGTATTTTGAAAAAAAAAAGCTTTGTCTGCAGCTATTGAGATAACAATACGTTTTGTGTTAGTTTTGTTGTTCATATGATCACTTATGCTAATAGCTTTCCTAATATTGAACCAACCCTGCATTACTGGTATAAACCCTACCTGATCAAAGTGTATTATTTTCATGATAATTTCCTGTAATCTTTTGCCTAATATTTTGTATAACATTTTTGTATTTCTATTCATTGGGGAAATTGGTCTAAAATTTTCTTTTTCTATTTTGCCTCTTCCCGGTTTAGGTATCAGGATCATATTTATATCATA
Organism: Petaurus breviceps papuanus; assembly: GCF_028583685.1. Lineage (NCBI taxonomy): Eukaryota > Metazoa > Chordata > Mammalia > Diprotodontia > Petauridae > Petaurus > Petaurus breviceps. Next base: position 9,742,526 of record NW_027186540.1, read on the forward strand.
AAAAGAATTTGGTAGGACTCCTTCACTTCTTTTCCTAAATACTTTATATAGTATTGGGATAAATTGTTCTTTAAATGTTTGATAGAATTCACTTGTAAATCAATATGGCCATGGAGAATTTTTTCCTAGGGAATTCATTGATGGCTTGTTCAATTTCTTTTTCTGAGATTGGGTTATTTAAGTATTTTACATCCTCTTCTATTAATACGGGATATTTATACTGTTGTAAATATTCATCCATTTCACTGATTGTCAAATTTCTTGGCATACAGTTTTGCTAAGTAGTACATTATTATTGTTTTAATTTCTTCTTCTTCATTGGTGAATTCACTCTTTTCACTTTTTCTTTCAGTAATTTTGTTTTCTTTTTTTAAATCCAATTAACTAAAGGTTTATCACTTTTATTTTTTTTCCATAAAACGAGCTCTCAGTTTCATTTATTAGTCCAATAGTTTTCTTGATTTTAATTTTATTAATCTCTTTTTTGGTTTTCAGTATTTCTAATTTGGTATTCAATTGAGGAATTTTAATTTGTTTTTATCTAGCTTTTTCAATTGCATGCCCAATTGATTGATCTCCTCTTTCTCTATTTCATTCATTTAAGCATTCAGATATATAAAACTCCCCATAAGAACCACTTCCACTGTATCCTTAAGTTTTGGTATGTTCTCTTGAATGAAGTTACTGATAGTTTCTGTGATCTGTTGTTTGACCCATTCATTCTTTAAGATGAGATTATTAAGTGTACGATTGATTTTTAGCCTATCTTTTCATGGCTTATTATTACACATAATTTCTATTGCATCATGATCTGAAAAGGATGCATTTAATACTTCTACCTTTCTGCATTGGATTGTGAAGTTTTTATGCCCTAGTACGTGCTCAATTTTTGTATATGTACCATGAGCCACAGAGAAAAAGGTATATTCCTTTGTATCCCCATTCAATTTTCTCCAGAGGTCTACCATATATAATTTTTCTGAAGTTCTATTTACCTCCTTAACTTCTTTCTTGTTTATTTTGAGATTAGACTTATCAAGTTCAGAGAGGCGGACATTAAGGTCCCTCACTAGTATAGTTTTGTTGGCAATTTCTTCCTGTAAGTCAGTTAAATTCTTCTCTAAGAATCTGGATGCCATGCCACTTGATGCATATATGTTTAGTAATGATATTATATCACTGTCTACGATGCCTTTTAGCAGGATACAGTTTCCTTTCTTATCTCTTTTGATTACACCTATTTTTGCTTAGGCTTTGTCTGAGATTAGAATTGCTACCCCTGCTTTCTTTTAAGTCAGCAGAAGGATAATATATTCTACTCCAGCCTTTTATCTTTATCCTGTGTGTATCCCCCTGTTTCCAATGTGTTTCTTGTAAACAACATATGGTAAGATTATGGTATTTAATCCATTCTGTTATCTGCTTCTGTTTTATGTTTAGAGTTCATCCCATTCACATTCACAGTTATGATTACTATCTGTGGCTTTCTCTCCATCCTATTTCCCCCACTCCCCTTCATGCTCTTTTTTCTCCCTTCTCCTTTCCCCTCCTCAAAAGGCTTTTGATTTTGACCACCACCTCCCTTAGTCTTTCCTCTCTTTTATCAGCCCCCCTTTCTTTTCTCCCCCCTTTTCCCAACTACTGCCTCTAGGGCAAATTAAATTTCTGTACCTAATTTAGTATATTATTCCCACTTTGAGCCAAATTCAATGAGAGCAAAGTTCAAACAATGCTCATCTCCCTCCCTTCTTTCCCTCTAGTATAGTATATTTTTGTCCCTTTTCATGGTATATAATTCACCCTTTTCTGCCTCTTCCTTTTCTTTTCTCCCATTATAATCCCCTTAATCCCTTAATTAAGTTTTTTATCATCCCATCAGTTAATTTATTCCCACACCCTCTGTCTATGTGTATCCCTTTAAATGTTATAATAAATAAGAAGTTCTCAAGATTTACAAGTATCATCATTCCATGTAGGTATGTAAACATTTGCTTTTATTGAATAACGTGTTTTTTTTCTTTCCTGTTTATTTTTTATGCCTCTCTCAAGTCTTGTATTTGAAAAACAAATTTTCCATTGAGCTCTGGTCTTTTCATCAGGAAGGTCTGGTAGTACCCTATTTCATTGAATGCCGATCTCCTTTCCTGAAATATTATGCACAATTTTGCTGGGTAGTACATCCTTGGTTGTAATCCAATCTTCTTTGCTTTCTGGAATATCATATTTCAAGTCCTCTGATCTTTTAATGTGGAAACTGCAAGGTCCTGCATGATCCTGACTGTAGTTCTATGATATGTCAATTGTTTCTTTCTGGCTGCTTGTAGTATTTTCTCCTTGATCTGATAATTCTGGAATTTGGCTGCAATATACTTTGGCATTTTCAATTTGGGATATCTTTCAGGAGGTGATTGGTGGATACATTCAATGACTATTTTACTCTCTGGTTCGAGGAACTCGGGGCACTTTTCCTTGATGATTTCTTGGAAGATACTGTGCAGACTCTTTTTTTCATCATGGCTTTCCAGCAGACCAATAATACTTAGATTATTTCTCTGGGATCTATTTTCCAAGTCAGTTTTTTTTCCAATGAGGTATTTCATATTTTCTTCTATTTTTTCATACTTCTGATTTTTTTGACTGATTCTTGATGTGTTATAGAGTCATTAATTTCTACTTCTCCTCTTCTAATTTTTAATGATTTTTTTCCTCAGTTAGTTTTTGTGTCTCCTTTTCCATTTGACAAATTTTACTTTTTAAGGAGTTGTTTTCTTCAGTATTTTTTTTTCCATTTTATCAATTTTGTTTTTAAAGGAATTATTCAATTTTTCTTCTACTTTTTAATTTTGGCTTTTAAAATCCTTCTGGAGTGCTTCCAAGAATGCTTTTGGAGCTTGAGATCAGTACATATTCCCCTTTGAGCTTTAAGATGTGGGTATAGTGACAATTTTGTCCTCTTCTGAATATGTATTTTGATCTTCCTCATCTCCATAGGAAGAATCTATAGTCTTTACTTTTTGCTCATTGTTCTTGCCTTTCTCCTGGCTTTCAAAGTAGATCCCTGCTTCTGGTGCACAGGGGGCTCTGTCTCATGCTTCTTGTGCTGGGAGCTAGGGGCCAGATTACTGGCTTTATGTGCCATGGCCTATATTTCTGGCTGCTGGAAACTATATGATGCTGTAACATAACTGGTATTAACTGGAGCTGGCTGGTGTGTGCTGAGACCAGGTGAGGTCCTTCTACATTTCCCTGGGGTTACTCTGAAATTCATAGTGTGAGGTGTGGGACGGGTGGTACGGTCACTGGAGGTCTCTTCCTCCCTAAGAGCTCACTAGAGCATGGGTAGCTTCAGTTGCTGGTGGACACCTGTCTGCAGTGCAAGTGGTGGTTATCTCCACTGGTGTCTTCCAATTTCCCTGGCTGTGTGAAGGCACATGGAGGTGTTGGGGGGGAGGGCAGGTCCCATTGTTGCCTCTTGCTGGCTCTACCACCTTGGGGCTCAGGATTTCCTGCTGGTTTGCTGAGGTGGGGCTTGCTGTTGGCTTGTCTGAACACCTCCCATCCTGTGCTGCTTTCCTTTAGCAACAGCAAGAATGACCTTTCCTGTTAATCCCCCTACCCCCTGAGCTAAAAATCTGCTGCACCCCATCTTTCTTCTGACAACACTCTTCCAGGATTTTTCCTGAAGCAGTATTTTTTGGGGTTTTCAAGGTCACTAAAGGATAATGAGAGTGACTTACCGATTCCTTCTTCATCTTGGCTCCTAGGAATTGACACATTGACTATTTCAATGGCCTTCTAATCGGTGTTCTCTCTAAAAGTCTTACAACATTTTATTCCCCTTCACTACAGAGGTTAATATAGTGTCTGACAAGTAAAAGATGCTTAATAATTGCTAGCTGAGATGACATTCCTTGTGGTTGAGCCAAACAGACTTTTTTCTTGTTTCTTACACACAAAATTCCATCTATCACCTTCATGACTTTACAAAGACTCTCACTCCTCACTTATGCATCTCTTAGAAACCTTTCAAAACTTTCCTTCAAAATTTACCTCAAGCATCAGATTTAACATGGAGATTTTACTTATATCCTAAGATAAAAATGCCTTCCCTCTAAATTTATTCTGTATTTATCTCATTTATATTTTGTATTTCATTGATACTATTTTATACTTTCATGTTTTCTCCCCTAATCGATGTAAGCAAATTGAAATCAAAGAATTTTTTTGCCTTTTTTTACTCCAGTGCTTAGTATATATTAGTGTGTATATAGGTATATATATATATATATATATATATATATATATATATATATATATATATATATATACTTGTTAAATGCTTGTTAGTTGATCCATTGCTTTTACAATATTACCCGTCATCTGCAACACTGAATCCAACCTCTTCATTTTACAAAAGAGAAGAATGGGTACCAATATGATGAATTGTATTGCCCAATTTAACACAAATAGTAGGTCATAAATTTAGTCCCAATTCCAAAGCCAAGGTTCTTTCTATTGCATCCTTCTTTCTGGATTATTATAATAGCTGCCTAACTGGGACTGCTGCCTCTAGTCTCTCCTTTGATCCATGCTATTCCTAGATGCCTCAGTAATTTTCTTAATGCTCTGTTTAGTTCACTGCTGGAGGCCATTCTGTAGGCCTGCACATGTAAGGCTCTGAACATGCTGTGTGTATTAGTGTAACACCTGGCTGTCCATCTGGTATGCCTCAAGATATATGTGCATGTATATGATATAAATGAATGTGTAATACATATGTATATATGTAGTTGCACACATGCATATGTATCACATGTATGTATATTTCATTTTGCACAGATATTTGTTAATTTGTGATGATATCAACTTAAAAGACATTTTTAAAAAATGTTTTACCAATGTGGCAGCTAGGATTGGACTATTCACAGGAGTTTTAACAAAATGCTTACAATTATGACATCGTAACAAATGAACCACCTTTTAGTGTATCTCCTTCTATGCACCCACAAAATAAGTGTTTTTAGCCATAAAATTTTCAGTCATACATTCTGAAAAGGAATTTAAAATATAAAGAATTGCTTATTTTGCTTTAACATTATAGGATCACAGATCTAAAGGGGATAACAGAGGGCCTCTAGTCTAACTCTTCTCATTTTATATATGAGGAAACTGAGACCCAGGGAGGTTCAGTCCCAGGTTCAAGATCACATGGCCAGTATATGTCAGAGGTAAGATTTGAAGACAAGTTCTCAAGCTCTAGAGCTTGAAACCTTTCTAGACTCCGAAGCCAGTTGGATCTTTGTTTTGTTTTCTTTTTCCTCATTTTCCCTCTCTATCTTGATTAGATAAAGTATAAAACAATGCTATTTATAAGTGATCTTTTTTTTTGTCCCTAAGACATTGTTATCAATCTATAAATGGATGTTAAGTTTTGAGTTGTTCCTTCTCCTCCTTCCAGTTGTATATGTTTACAGATTTAAATTTTTTCACAAAACACACTGGTTTGGAGAATACCATGGGTATTATAATATAATTCCAAGGAGAAATTTTCATTTATAATGCAATGTAGATTTAAAAATACATAAATATTTTGCATGAGTTAAATTTTGTTTAGGAAGCTATAACAAAAGACAATTGGTTTGAACATTAAAATACAACACAAACCCTCAGTTATTCATTCTTTTCACAAGGCAATCCCCCTTCTCAATGATAAATCATATTTTTATAGGACTTTAAACTTTATAAGCCTCAGTACCAGGTTGACCATGTGGAGATGAATTGTTTTCCACAGCAATTCTATCTAATGCTACTCTTGTCACTACAAAATTTTACATTGTGGCAGTGGGTAGTTGGGGTGGGGGGCGGTTATTATCAATTAATCACAGAAATCAACCATGAAACATTTATAAAGCACCTATTCTGTTCCAGGAACTTTGCTAAGTTCTAGGGATGAAAAACAGGGAAAATTAATTCCTTTTCTTAATAAGCATAGAGTCTAACAAGGGAGACGATATGCAAACAAATCTATATAAAGCAAGATATATAAAGGATAAATATGAAGTAATTTACAGAGGGAAGGCACTAGAGTAAATAGGGGTTGGGGAATGCTTTCAGTGAATGATGGGATTTTAATTGGGGCTTAAAGGAAACCAAAGAGGTTAGTAGGTAGAGTGGAAGAGGAAGGGTGTTGGAGGTATGGGGGAGAGCCAGAGAAAATGCCTATAACTGAGAAGTAGACCACCTTGCTCATAGAACAGCAAAGAAGCCAGTATCACTGGATCAAAGAGTACATGTTGAGGAGTAAAATATAATAAGCCTGGAAAGATGGGAATGGGAGATAGGTTACAAGCATCTTTGAATGTCATACTGCAGTTTTTATTTGTTCCTGAACCCAATAGGGAGACACTGGAATTAACTGATTACCCGGGTGACAAAATCATACCTGCACTTTAGGAAAATACTATTAGTGACTCAATGGAAGATTTATTAGTGTAGGGGCATATTTGATCCTTGAATTAATGAAGAATTAAAAAAAAACTTTCATAGAAGCCTTTCCCAACAACAATTTTTGAAGCATACAGTGTACATATTATTATCCCCATTTTATAGGTGAAGAAACAGAGAGGCTAAGTTACTTGTCCATGGTCACAAAGTTGGTAATTGTCCTTAGAATAACCCTGTGAGGTAGGTACCATTATTATGTTCATTTACATTTGAGGAAACTGAGACAGATGTTAAGTGACTGGCCTAATGTCACAACTAGTGAGTATCTAAGGCTAGATTTAAACTCAGGTCTCACTCCAAGTCCAGAACCATAAAACTTGAAGAATGGAAACCTTTTTATTCCTTTCCTGCCACACAATGAATGAGGATGATTAGGTACACAAAATGATTAGTAAAATCTTGAGGTTGTGGGTCATTTCATTAACAAGTTTGTCCCTTTAAAAAGAAAATATATAAAAGTTAACGAAATTATTTTCTTATTCATTCTAAAGCACACATTTGATATTGCAACTACTATGTGTATTTTTTGAAATATACAGGAAATAATGTAGATATTAAACATGGGATGTGTCATACTGAAAGGCAGAACCTCTATGAATGTTTTGCAAATTGCTATTTCAAGTGACTTGGTTTCTTAGCTTACACACAAGTGCCCCCTTGAGGAGATGGGCATGATTGAATTCCAGAAATATTAACTGAAATGTTAAGAGCACATTTAACATCGTGGAAAATAATATTAACACAGAAGGGAAACTACCTTACCAATGAGTTGGTAACTACATAACCCTACCAAAAGTTACTGTTACTCAGTGGAAGGCGACGACCAAGAAGACAGACCCCTTATTCCAGGTTCAGCATCCTTTTCATAGTAATATCATTAAGTTTCTGTTCAACTGTATGGCCCATTTAAGTCTATTTTGCTAACAGTAGTGTTTTTCTTTTGGACTTTATTATAAATATTTTTCATTGTGTGGCATTGCAAAATCTAATCTATAAATTAGAATTTCATATGTGATTCATAAATAAAAGTCCAAGCTGGACTAAAAGATTTTAAAGTCATTTAAAAAAAATTCTAATTAGAAAATGTAATGTTTTTTTTTTATTATTTTAAAAAGTCATTCCGGGCAGCTAGGTGGTGCAGTGAATAGACCACCCAACTCTGGAGTCAGAAGGACCTGAGTTAAAATCCAGCCTCAGACACTTGAAACTTAACTAGCTATGTGACCTTCGACAAGTCACTTAACCCCAATTGTCTTGGCTTCCCCCCCTCAACAAAAGTTTTTGCACTATTTATTTAAGTCACATTTTAAAATGCTTATTATGTATTAATAACTGTGCAAAGGGTCATATACTAATGAGGGAGAGGGCAAACAGCTGTGGACATGAAAGATATATCTAAAATTCAGGAATGAGGATCATGTGGTCTCAAGGCCACATGTGGTCCTGAATTCAAAGGGCTGCACTTGGGGACCTAGAGAGTCACATGTGGCCTCAAGGTCACAGATGTCTCACCCTGATATCTGTCTGTCCATATATAAATATATGTAGATGTATAGAGAGAAGTTCTGAAGATAAGGGACAGCTATTGAAAAAACATAGAGTCAAGAAATAGGGTTGTGTGAGAGGAGCAACAAGAAGATAAATGTCCCTGAATTTTTCATGTGGAAAGGAGTTTAGTATAAGCAGACAAGAAAGACAGGAATTAGCAAATTAGTAAAGGACCTTAACGATTAAACAAGCAAATTGAGCGTGTTATATTTGATCCTGCAATAACAGGGAGACACTACAGTTTTGTTTTGTGTGTGTGTGTGTGTGTGTGTGTGTGTGTGTGTGTGTGGGGGGGGGGGGGGGGGGGAGGGAGGGAGACAGACAGAGAGACTGAGAAAATTGTTCAACATTATGAAGTTTGTACTCTAGATTTCATGTTGTATTAAAGTAAGTTATTGCATTCAAATCAGCTCTCTCAATGAGATGCAAATAGTGTTATTAAAAAGATTATAGAAAAGAGTAAAGGGGTATGAAGGGGCAGAGGTCATCAAAATTGTATTCTACTTGTGTCTTCTGTCGTAGTGGTATTAATGGTGTACTTTTGTGGCATATCCATCATTCAGTCACAGTGCCAAATATTTCAGCTACAAAAGTTTAGTTACTCTTATACGTCCACTAGATCTAATATACAAAGTTATGTATTAATGGGCCATAAAATTACACTGGGTTATACTTGGGAAGTTAATATTTGATAATATTGGGTAAGTCAATTTTATATTAGTGATGAATTGTTCTCAATGTGGAGAGTGATATGGTAGTTTTCAAAATTTTAAGTCACTTTCCATTTGGAAGCGTGATAGTGGTAAGTCCTTTTTGTCAGGTATTTTTTCAAATTGTCAAATATTTACTTTTTTCCATTCCACCTTGTCTTTCCCATAATTTATAAAGGAAAAGAAGACTGTTATCACATTGTTCTGTGGCTTGATACAATCATTGCAATTGACCTTTGCAAATAGGAACATTAGGAGGATATTACCACTAATTGGAAATTCTGATTCGATTTATGCTCTGTGCTAAACATCTTCTCTGACAATGGGAAAGAATTGTCAAAATTCATGTTTTCCTTATTATCAATACTCAGGGATCCTCAATATAATTACCTCTGTTGTTATTGCAATCAAGCAATATTTTTGAGACAACAATTCATGAGAGATATATTTATCATGAAAAAGAACCTTTAAAACTGTATTTGTTCTATGAGTGGATTTTTAAAATATCAACAAACAGAAAACTAAAGGGGAAAAGGGATGTTATATTTTGCCTTATTTAGTTAATAGTGAGAAGTAATATATGGTTTGCTATAGACAATAATTGTCAAAAGCATGACTTTTTCTCTTGCCATATTTTCAGCAAGGATACCCGTTATATATGCTTATATACTTCTCATAAATGTTTTATAAAGCTAAGAAGTTGGCAAATAATTGGCTAGTTCAGGAGGGGTAGGGAACCTGTGGATTCAAGGCCACATGTGGCCCTGTAGGTTTTCAAGTGCAGCTCTTTGACGATTCAGTCAAACTTTACATAAACTTCACAGAACAAATCTCCTTAATAAAATAAAATTTTAAAAATAAATAATATAACAAATAAAATAATTTGTTTTGTGAAGTTTGGATTCAGTTAAAGGGTCACACTTGAGGATGTAGAGAGCCACATGTGGCCTTTAGGCCACAGGTTCCCAAACCCTGGCTAGTTATTTAAGTTCTCTCAATGTCCTTTTTTGGTGGTAGCATTGCTAGTAACATTTTCTATGTTTTTCTTATCTTCACATATTTTGGATATTTTGAGAAGTGATGCCTCTAAGGCCTAAAATTTTATTGCTTTCAATACATACTTCCTTTGCATTTACTTGGTCTGGTACAGCTGTTCTTCCTATATTTGAATTTCTTAGTCCCATTTTTGCTTCCTCATTCAGCATATCATTGCTAAGGAAATGAATTTGTCATATAAATGTTGAAATAAAAAAAAAATTCTCTCCATCTGTTGACCTTCCGTTTTCATCTTTTAATGGGTTTGGGAAATGGTCTGGTTTGAGTCGGGCCGGGGGCGGGGGGTGGGGAGGAGGAGGCTTACACCAAGCTTTCTGCAAACTAATCTTCCCATCCATTCCATTTTTTTGTTTTGTTTTGTTTTATGAGCTAATGATGCTCATCATCTTCCAGCGTCCTTCCCAGTGAGGTTTTGAAAACGAGTTTATGTTCTATACCATTGTTTCCCTTGGCTCTTATTTCTGTTTCACTCGCCAAGAAGAACAATTCCATGTTGATTTCGTTGGCTAAGACAGTTAATAGCCTTTTTTTTAAACTTTCTCATTGTAGTGATTTCATTTACATGTGTTAAATTCTGTGGGGAGTGATGATAGACTCGTATTAATATTTGTCACATCCTCAAATTTCATTTTTGGTGCCAGGTGATCATTGTATGGATCAAATTGAGTTGGAGCCTTTGTAAATGTATGCCATATCTTTACCTCTTTATTCTCTTACAAAGTGGCATTGATTTTGATCTTTATTCTAATAAATAAATATTCTGACCAAATGGAAATAGCTGATTGAGAAACACCCCCAATGAGTAATTGCATTCTTCCTGTTTGTTAGAATATAAACAATTTATTTTTTTTGAGTATTCACCATATATAGTCTTTTTGCAATCTACATGAAGAAAGGTTTCATTAATATACAGGTATAATGTTTCTCTGTGGGACCATCTCCAGTCGTCCTGAGCTCTGTCTTGTCACTGAAGCCAGATGACTCTGGAAGAGAAATTGAGGCTGGTGACCTTGCATAGGCCTTCCTCACTTAAATCCAACTTATTCACAAGTCATGGCATTATTTTCCTTATGTCATGGTCCACTTTAAGAACAAAGGATACAACAGCAATAACAATGTTTCTCTATAGACTATGTCTTTTGGCTTTGCCATTTTTTAAAAAATTCCAAGGCATAGGAATTTTCCAATATAATTTTCTCCATTGCGACCTGTGGTCTTGCCTTTATAATGAAGACTATTAAAGTCAATCTTCATTAAATTAAGAGGACTTTGTCAAATTTTTCAAGGAATGTTTCTACCCACTCATCCTTTGCAAATTGTATTGATATGTCAATTATTATCTACATAATGATCTTTTTGGATTACACATAATACCATGACTCAAAAGAGTTAAGTATCCCACTAAATGATATTTCCTGTTGCCTTTGGGCATGATGCTCACAACTCTATTTTAATTTCCTAAAAATAAAAAAAAAGAAAATCAATGAACCATTCCATTTAGTCATACCTGAATTTGTAATCTTGGGGGTAGCCTACTGATAATAAGCCTCTCAATTGTGAATTAATCTGGTCCTCAGAAATGAGACATGGTCTTTTGTTAGGGTTGTCTTCGATCCCTTTTACAGAAAACTCAAATTTGCAGTATCTTCTGCTTTTTTGGTTCTTAGCATTAAGGACCCCAGATTTAGTGTTAAAGTAGGACTTTTTGAAGGGTTTCTAAGACAAAAAGGTATAAAAACATTATCATCTCTAATTCTGAACCAGCTACTTTCTTGCAGTGACCTAGGGTAAGACATTTCACTTCTCTGTATCTCAGTTTCCTCATCTTTAGTATTGAAAGAATTTTTTCACTACTTACATTACAATGCTGTTGTGAAGAAAGTTTCATAAATCTTAAAGATGCATATTATTTTTAAAAAATTATTTCTAGTTTTCAACATTCATTTCCACAAGATTTTGAGTTTCAAATTTTCTCTCCACCTCTTCCCTTCCCCCACTCCAAGATGGCAAGCATACTGATCACCCCTTACCCCAGTCTGCCCTTTCTTCTATTCCCCCCATTACCCACCTTACACCTTTTTTGTAGGGGAAGATGGATTTTCATACCATATTGCCTGTATATCTTATTTCCTGGTGGCAAGTAAAAATGTTTTAACATTTGTTTTTTAAATTTGAGTTCCAGTTTCTCTCCCTTCTTCCCTCCTTACCCCCCTCACTTTGAGAAGACAAGAAATTCAATATAGGTGACACATGTGTAGTTGTGCAAAATATTTACATAGTAGTCATATTGTAAAAGAATACCTATATTTCCCTCCATATTATCCTGCCCCCCATTAATTCTATTTTCTCCTTTGACACTGTCCCTTTTCAAAAGTGTTTGCTTCTTACTACCCCATCCTCCAATTTGCCCTCCCTTCTATTATCCCCCCTCTTATCACCTTCCCCCCTACTTTCCTAGAGGGTAAGATAACCAATTGAGTGTGTATGTTATTCCCTCCTTAAGCCTAATACTATAAGAATAAGATTGATGCGTTTCCTTTCACGTCCCTGCTCTTTCCTTCCATTGTAGCAGTTTTCTCTAGCCTGTTTTATGTGAGATAATTTGCCCTATTCTATCTTCCCCTTTCTCCTTCTCCCAACATATTCCTTTCACCTCTTAATTTTATATTTTAGATATCACCCCTTCATATTAAACTCACCCTGTGCCCTTTGTTTATGTGTGTGTGTGTATATACATATATATGCACACACAGAGATATACATATACACATTCATAAACACACATATATGTGCACACATATATGTGTTTATATAAGATATATCATACATACACACACATATATATATTCCCTCCAACTACACTACTACTGAGAAAAGTCTCATGACTTGTAAATATTGTCTTTCCATGTAGGAATGTAAGCAGTTAAACTTTAACAAGTTCCTTATGATTTCTCTTTCCTGTTTACCTTTTCACAATTTTCTTGAGTCTTTTATTTGAAAATCAAATTTTCTGGGGCAGAGTCAAGATGGTAGAGTAGAAAAAGGACCTCCTTGTGACTCTGGCTCCCACCACCTCCACTTAATGTAAAAGGGGACTCTAAAGAAACTTTGGAGCTACAGAACCCACAAAATGACAAAGAGAAGCTAACCTCCAGCTAAGGAAAGCACAGCAGGCCAGCAGGAGTCAGCAAGCACAGTGCTCTGGGAGCCAAGCCCAGCCCTATGCTGAGGTTTTAGCCCCAGAGCAGCCTGACCAACCACCTGGGGGAGGGACTCCAGATCACCAGGAGCTGTGGTGATCCAGAATTATCAATACATAGATGCTAAAGATAAAAGTAGAGGTCAGAGCAGTGTGGACTTTGGCACGCAGTAGTTGGGAGTGTGTCGGCTTTTGCCCCTGAGAAGAGAAGACACTGAGGGCTGTGGCACAGTTGCCAGTATGTGGCAGATGCAGCTCCTGGCCTGCAGAGTGTAGGGGGACCAAGCCTCCATTATAAGGGGCTTGCTTTCACCTGCTTGAATCTGGATTTGGGTCTAGGGTGAAGGTCCTGGGGTGTGAGACCAGTTTGCCAGAGTGTGTGGAGGCTTCAGAGAGGCCACCCAACTAACACCTCTGGCACCTGAGAAAAACCCAGTGTTTGGAACAAAGCTCCCTTATCTGGTGGCAGACTCCTACTGTGGCAAAAAGCCCAGGGGTCAAGTGACTGAGTGGCCACCTGACCAAGCAAAGGAAGCAAACTAAGCAGAGCAATCTAATATTAGACTCCTATTTTGGGGACAAAAAGAATCAAAGGATGGAACAGGAGAAAGACAGTGAAGTCAGAACTCCTGTACCAAAAGCTTCCAAGAAAAAATATGAACTGGTTATAGGCCATAGAGGACTTTAAGAAGCTGATAAGAGAAGTGGAGGAAAAATTGGGAAGAGAAATGAGAACAAAGCAAGAAAATTATGAAATGAGAGTCAACAGCATGACTGAGGAAGATAACACCTTAAAAAACAGACTAACTCAAATGGCAAAAGAGGCTCAAAAAGGCAATTAGGAGAAGAATGCCTTAAAAAGCCAAATTTGAAAGATGGAAAAAGAATCTCAAAAGCTCACTGAGGAGAATCATTCTGTCAGAATAAGATTGGAGGAAATGTGAGCTAATGACTTTATGAGAAATCAAGATGCTTTTAAAGAGATTCAAACAAATGAACAAATAGAAGGCAATGTGAAATATCTCAATGGAAAAACCACTGACCTAGAAAAGATATCCAGGAGAGATAATTTAAAAATTTTTGGACTATCTGAAAGCCTTTATCAAAGAAAGAACATAGAAATCATCCTCCAATAAGTTCTCAAGTAAAACTGCCCTGATGTTTTAGAACCAGAGGGCAAAATAAAGGTTGTAAGAATTCACCAATAACCCCCTGAAAAAGATCCCAGAAAGAAAACTCCTAGGGATATTATAGCCAGGTTCCAGAATACCCTGATCAAGGAGAGAATATTACAAGCAGCCAGGAAGATACATTTTTTTTTTTTTGCTTTTTTGGAGGGCAATTCGAGTTAAGAAACTTGCCCAAGGTTACACGGTTAGTTGTGTTTTCTTTTCTTTTCTTTTTTTTTTTTTGTGGGTGTTAAGTGTCTAAAGCTGGAACTGAATTAGGGTCTTTCTGATTCCGGGCCAGAGCTTTACTCACTGCACCACCTAGCCACCCCAGGAAGAAACAATTTGAATATTGTGGAAATACAATCAGGATAACTCAGATCTGGCAGCTTCTACACTGAGTCATCAAAGGGCTTGGAATGGGATATTCTGGATATCAAAGGAGCTGGGAATAAAACCAAGAATCACCTACCCAGAAAAACTGAGTTTCATGTTTCAGGGGAAAATATTGGTTATTCAGTGGAATAGAGGACTTTCAAGTATTCTTGCTGAAAAAACCAGAGTTGAACAGAAAAATTTACATTCAGATACAAGAAGCAAGAGAAGCATGAGAAGGTAAACAGGGAAAAGAAATCATAAGGAACTTATCAAAGTTGAAGTATTAACATTCCTTCATGGAAAAATGATAATTGTAACTGATGAAACTATTCTCAGTATGAAAATAGTGAAAATAGTTGAAGGATATAGAATTGTGTGTGTGTGTGTGTATACACATACATATGTATATATACACACATACATATATGTATATGGTTATATGACCATATACCATATATATGTTTACAGGTACACATAGATAGAGGGCACAGGACCAATATTATCAGAAGGGATGATATTTAAAAGGTGAAATCAAGAGGTGAGAGAAGAATATAATGAGAGGAGATGGGGAGAGACAAAATGGGGTAAAATATCTTATATAGAAGAGGCAAGGGAAAATGGTTACAATGGAGGGGAAGAATAGGATGCCAAAAAGGAATAGGTCAACCTTATTCACATTGAATTTGGCTCAGGGAGGGAGTGACATACACACTAAATAGGGTATCTCACCCTACAAGAGAGTAGGGGGAAGGGAGGGCAGGCTGGGGACTAGGGAAGTTGGAAGCACCCACTTTTGAAAAGGTACAGGATCAAAGTAGAGAATAGAAAAAGTGGAAGGTGGGATTGGAGGGAGGGAAATATAGTCAGTATTTTACAATATATCTACTATGGTAATGTTTTGCATTAGCTACACATGTACAACATATACTGAATTTCTCATCTTTCCAGTAAGGATGGGGGACAAGGGAGGAAGGGAATGAATCTGAAATTCAAAGTTTTAAAATCAAATATTTAAATATATATCTATATCTATATATATCTAGATAGATATAGATATATAGATAGATATAGATATTAATACTATTTTACTTGTAATTGGGAAATAAGTTATACAGACACTAGGGCATAGAGATACACCTGCCCTACTAGAAAAGTTGAAGAGGTTATGGGAGAAAATATAGGAGAGAGCATATTGGATGAGGGGATATCCTGTGGAACTGCTATTTTGGGGTGTTGGGTAGGGGGAAAACGAGGAGAAAATTTATAACTCAAAATCTGGCAGAAATGAATGTTCTAAATCAGAAGTTAATAAAGCATTTGAAAAAATGATAAAAAAAAAAAAAAGAAAGTCAAATTTTCTGTTCAGGTCTGGTCTTTTCATCAAGAATGCTTAAAAGTCTTCGATTTCATTGAATATCCACATTTTCTCCTGAAGTATTTTACTCAGTTTTTCTGGGTAGCTGATTCTACGTTTTAATCCAATCTCCTCTGAGCTCCAGAATATCATTCCAAGCCCTTTAATCCTTTTATGTAAAAGCTACTGTTATCCTGATTGTGTTTCTATAATAGTCAAATTGTTTCTTCCTGACTGTTTGTAATAATTTCTCCTTGACCTGGGAACTCTCAAATTTAACTATAATATTCCTATGAGTTTTCTTTTGGGGATCTTTCTCAAGAGGTAAGATTAGTGTATTCTTTCAATCTCTAATTCACCCACTGGTTCTAGAATATCAGGGCAGTTTTCCTTGATAATTTCTTGAAGGTGATGTCTAGACTCTTTTTTTTTATCATGGCTTTCAGGTAGTCCAATAATTTTAAAATTATCTCTCCTCTATCTCTTTCTAGGTCAGTTGTTTTTCCAATAAGATATTTTATATTGTCTTCTATTTTTTTTTCATTCTCTTGGATCTATTTTATAATATCTTAATTTCTTATACAGTCATTAACATCCAATTGCTCCATTCTAATTTTGAAAAAATTATTTTATCCTTTTCCAGCTGGTCAACTCTGATTTTTAAGGCATTCTTCTCCTCTTTGGTTTTTTGGACCTCTTTTTTCCATTTGAGTTAGTCTATTTTTTAAAGTTTTTATTTTCCTCAGTATTTTCCTGGATCTCCTTTAACAAGTTGATTCATTTTTCATGATTTTCTTGCTCCATTCTCATTTATCTTGCTAATTTTTCCTCTACTTCACTTGCTTTTCAAAACCCTTTTTGAGCTCCTCCATGGCCTGCAACCAATTCATATTTTTTCTTGGAGGCTTTAAATGCAGGCGTTTTGACTTTGTTGTCTTCTTCTCATTCTATTTTTTGATCTCCTTTTTCACCAAAAAATATTATATGGTCTGATTTTGCTTCCTCTTCTTGCTCATCTTGCCAGCGAATTACTTGACTTTTGTGCTCTTTGCTATGGTAGAAATCTGTTTCCAGAGTGGAGAGAGCTTTGTCCCAAATGTCCGGCATTTTTTGCAGCTGTGGACAAAGCTACTTCTAGGCACTTGCCTCAAACCTGTGAGGAGGACTCCCTCTCCACAGCAACCATAATTTCTGCTACTTCACCACTCCTGCACTCCCCAGAATTGTCACCCAAGCCTGTGGCCCAGATGCAAGCAGGGCAAAGCAAGAGAATCCTGCCTCAGCACCAGCAAAGAGCTTCCTGCAATTGCCCTGTGATTATCTGCTTGGTCAACCCTCCCCCACACACACACCCTCTGTGGACCTGGAGTTTTTCAAGCAGCCACCTCTGCTACCTGGGCCCAGGGACCAGACCAAACTCTTCTCTCACCCAGGTCCAACAGGGTTTCCTCACTGACCTTTTATTTTCTCTTTGGTGGTGGTGAGTTGAGAAGTCTGGAAACTGCCACAACTGCCTGTGATTCAGTCCCCTGAGGTTTACTCTGGACAGGTTTTTGCCCCAGGTCTGTGCTGGTTCTTTTCTCCCAGCCCAGTGTGATAGAACCTTCCTTTCGGCTTGCCAGACTCTCTTCAGCTGGAGATGTACTTCAATCTGTCATTTTGTGGGTTCTGTAGCTCTAAAATTTGTTTAGAGTCATTTTTTATCGGTGATTGGAGGACAAGTTCAAGCAGGTTCCTGTTTTTACTCTGCCATCTTGGCTCTGCCCCTCTATTGCTATTATTTATTAGGTAAATGTAGATTATTTATGAGTTGTTTAATAAACTTATTTCACTATCTACTGTATGAAAAATTAGTGTATTTTGATAGTTGTTGAGGTAAGAAAAGAGGCTTACAAAGATATCCCTATCTTTAGTCTACTATAATCTAGTAGTCCTTTAGTGGTACTTCTGTATTTCTCTATCAATATTCTCTAAAACCTGTTATCTAATGGCAAATAATATATTCACAACTGATCTGCCTCTGCAATTCACCTTCAAGCTTGCTGTCATATTATTTTGCCTATCCTGGAGGCCAAGACATAAGAGCTTAGTTGCTGCTTCAGGTGTTGTTGAACGAATAATTGTACTACTCTGTTTATTTCATGCTTGACAAAGCAGCTGTCAGCATCAGTCCCACTGTTTTTTTGGTAATAGTACAAATCAAAAGAAAAGAAGATGGCTTACCCTTTAAAGCACTGCTAAGTTTGTTATGATCTCCTTGATGATAAATTTGTACCTGTGACATGTACTTGATGATTTTAATGATCAAGACAACAAATGGCAGAGTGAACCTCAATCTTTAAAACAGATTTGAGTCCATTAGTCTGAAAGCCAGTAACTTGAGAGATTATTTGGACAGATTAAATAGGGACAAAGAAGTACGTAGGATTTTTTGCATATGGGTCAAGGGGTGAAGAATTAACCTAAAATATGTATTCAGGAGAGAATAAATGTGCCTGAGGGCTTCATGAGATCACAACATTGCTCAAGTACTGGACACTCTTGGGGAGTCAGGCTGTAGGAGGGATAAGGGCCAGAAATGCATTTGCAAAAGAGGGGAAATATACCCAGGGATGAGATCACTGTTGCTAAATGTATGGCCAGATGAGAAGGATCTTAACAGGCATGTGGTTGGGGTGGAAAAAAACTGATAATAACATCAACCACCTCTAGATTTTGGTAATTTGGGCCAAAAATATCACTTCACCCTAGTTATACTCTGCACCAAAGACAGAAAGCATGATAGTGAATGAATAATGCTACAGTACACTTCTAAGTGTCTGAAATTTCACAAGTATAATATCAGGTGCTACACAACAGATTTTTAAAGCACATGTTGTCAAAAGATGTATCATGAATTATGAATAGGGAATTTTCCTTCCTATCTGGCACTTGGGACCTTTGCCTCTCTGCCAACAAAATTCGCTCAAGTTATGCCTTCATCTCTTCAACAAAATGTTATCAGAAAATTCCCCAGAATTGCATTTTATTTCATATACTTCATTGTATCCAGGTCTCTGTTTGCACACTGGTACTTCAGTGTGTTACATATAATTCCCTTGGTCTATAAACTATGTATATAGGCAGATCATTGCACACATGCAAATGTTTTGTAGAACCCAGCATAGAAGTAAATGTCCTGGTGAATTGCAGAAATGAATCCTGGTGTTAAGTGCACACTAAACTACTTGGAAATGTTCCACTTTAGTTTCATTGAAGGTTTGGATTTATTTAATTTTTTTTGGTAAAAAAAATCAGCATTTAAAAAATAATAGGACCTTTTTTCCTCCCAAAAGAGATGTCACAAATTAGCCCTTGTTTATTATTGCTTCTATTTTATTAACTACAATTAATTACAAATTGTACCTAGAGGTTGAAATAAGGTTAAGATAGAATTGGTATCTTGAAAACCCCATTTGCATTGGGGAAAAAAAAAACTAGCCATTTGGGAAAAAAAAAAAAAGATTGGTTGCCATGATATTTCTATCTCAATTCCATTGCAACCAAACCCTACTATTCACTGGAATGTCTTCAGATACTGGCAACAAACAAACTAGAGGTGACTGCAGTTTTTAGCAAGAGTAGTGTGCTCGCTGACATTAATAGCATAAATCAGTTTCCTTCCCTCCTTCTGTTCTTCCTTCTTCTTTCTTTCTCCAACTTTACAAGCAAAAACTATATTAATAATGGCATTTTTTTCTTATTTACTACTGAGCTACACCAGGCTGGAGATAAAAGCTAAAGGCACAGGATAGGAGTTTCTTCCTTGTTTTGTTTCCTAACTACTTTATACAAATGAGATAGGCAATCATCTCTTTCATATGTATATAACCCTACATTTTACAAAGTTTAAAAAGAGAAGACACATATTATACCAGTATCACTGTTTCAATGTCTCTGTTAGTACTTAAACAAATTTGTTTTCCCTGCAATCTATTAGTGGCCAATCCTGGCCCTAATTAGAAAAACAATATATTGAATAATGATCTCTCAGGGTAAAGTACTTTAATAACAAGTTACATTTATGTAGTACTTTCTAAACATTATTTTTATTTGAGATCCATGACAAACCTCTAAGGTGGTAACAACAGCTTTATGTGCCCCATTTTATAGAAAAAGACTGAATGAAATGAAATTACTTGCCCTGATCATGCAGCTAATAAGTAGCAGAGGTAACATTTGGATCCATTTCTTCTTGACTAAGATTCCAGTCCTAGATCCAACATAATCATCTGCCTTAATGGACTTGTATACTATTTTTTAGAACATGTTCGAACAGGCACATTGACAATGACCTTGGGCTTTGAAAAAAGCAAAATAATTGCATGGCCCCATTTTAAAGCATCATTGAAAATACACGAGAATCTTAGCAGAGCTATGTAATTATGCAGAAAAGTTCCATAATCTGGACTTTCTTAATTCATGATTTCAAATATTCCTAGTGTCCAAGCCGGCCAAAAAAAACTTATTCTCTGTTTTGTAAATATAAATATCTCCAAAGAGAAAAGCCATTCACAGTAGAAGACAATTTACTAATCTGAAGATAATTCCCTTTGTGTTTCTTATATGGCTGCAGTATAATATATATTTATTACTGGATCATGAATATTCTTTTGATTTTGTTATTAAATAGTGTCATATGGTTTAAAAAGGATAATTATTTTCTGACTTGATTAAGAGAAAACTTTATTTTCCTTAAATCAGAACTATCTAAAAATTAAGGATTTCTACTTTACATATAAGTAGTATTCAAAGGGGAAAGAATCTTGAAAGGAAGGAAATTTGACAAAAAGCAAAAAAATCTCAGTCCCTACCCAAGAAAGATTAGCTACTGAATTATGGAAATACACACACACACACACACACACACACACACACGAATGCCACTGGGTTTCATTGTCCAAGGCAAATTTGAAAAAAAAATCCCATTCACGTTTTCACTCGTTCTTGGTGAACAGATACTGTATTGCCAAACAAGCAAAACAAAATTACGTTCAATGTTTGTTTAAATAATAATGAATCTCAGTTTCAATACTTTCATTAAATTATTACTTCTGATATATATTCCTTTTAGATCCTAATCGCATCACAAATATATATTTTCATTGCTTCTTTAAATGATCAAAATATGAGCCTTGTTAATTAAAAACTCAATTTTGATTATTAAAAATCACAAAATATGGACCTTCCTCTAGTTATGATTTTTTTTTACCAGAATAGCATGCATGACAGTGAATTGGTAAAAGCCTAAAACCTTTACAAATGACCAAAATCTTACACAATGGTTTTCAGATGTAGCAATGATATATTTAAAGTATGTTTCATCAAAAATTTCTTCTGAATTATGAATAGATAATAATTTTGCATTCAAATTGTTTTTGTTTTCCTTTATCTATTCTATATTTATATCTTGGTATCTATCTCTTGATCATATTGTCAGCAATTTTTTCCCAGAATAGTGTTTTATTTATATAGCCCATGTATATGTAGGTCTCCCCTTGCACAAAGCAGAAGAAACTTTTAATATATCTCACAACTTTTCTTCACTCCTGCCAAGAAATGAAAATGGGAGGAATTGCATTTTTGTAAGACTATATGTGATCCAAAATAGAAAGGTTAAATTTAGATGATTCTGGAAATATAGGGAACTCACATGTGTGGCATAGTAACATCTACTAATTTTGCCTTACTCTCCAGGCCCTACCTAATCTGTCACTATGTTCTCTTTACATTCTTATATCATTCATCTCTCTGATATGAACTTTAAAAAAAATTGTAAAATTTTATTACAATGTCAAAGTTGGAAAATATCATAGTTTAAGTATCTTATAACGTAAATATTTATACATATAGAGGTGGCTAGATAGCACAGTGAATAGAATACTGGCACTGGAGTTAGGAGGATCTGAGTTCTAATCAGTTCTCACACACTTTACACTTATTAGCAGTGTGAATTTGGGTAACTCACTTAACCCAAATTTCCCTGCCTTCCCCCTCAAAAAAAAGCAATATTTATGTATATATCTTATTTCCTCTATTAAATCTCATGTTCCCTGAAGGGGAAGAGTATACTATTGTGCTTTGTTTCTTTACATCCTTGTACATAGTAGGTACTCAATAAATATTTGATAAATAAAATACCAAAATGCAAGAACACAACAACCTCCTTGGAAATGTGTTTGAACCAACATGTTCAAGTCAAATCTTTAGCCAAAATAATTACTGTCTCTTAATGTAGCTTGGACAGGCATCATACTAATCCCTTCAAATATTTTTTTTTCCTTTTTTCCTTACCCCTCATTGTTCTTTTCAGTTTCCTGAGGCAATACTGCTCACAATTTTTCAATATTTTCTTATTGGTTATATGGTTTGTAAATGTGATTTGTATTCTAAACTAGCACTTTCATTGCTGCCATAAATCTCTTTTTATGAATCTCTTAAATGTGTGTTTGAATGTCAAATTTTCTATTCATCCCTGGCATTTTCATCAGGAATGAAAATCTATTTCCACTTTTTTTTCCCTCCAAAGGATTATACTTACTTTGGATGGGTATAATATTATTAGTTGCAATCCTAGCTCCTTTATCTTCTGTAATATCATAGTCAAAAGTCCTCCAGGCCTTCAATGTGGAAGCTGCTAAATCTTGTGTAATCCTGATGTGGCTTGAAAGTATTTGACGTGCTTCTTTCTCGCTGCTTGAATTATTTTCTCTTTGACCTGGTAGCTTTGGAATTTGGCTATTATATTCCTAGGAATTTTCATTTTGGGACCTCTTTCAGGAGATGATCAGTGTGTTCTTTCAAATTCTAATTTACTCGTTAGATCTAAGATATTGGGGGTAGTTTAGTTTCCCTTGATAAATTCTTGAAATAGGTGTCTATGTTCTTTCTTTTATCATGGCTTTCCAGTAATTCAATAATTCTTTAATTATCTTTTCTCAATCTTTTCTCTAGGTCAGGTGTTTTTCTGATGAGAGATTTCACATTTTCTTCTCTTTCTCATCCTTTTGACTTTGTTTTATTATTGCTTGATGTCTCATGGAATCATTAGCTTCTACTCTCTCAATTGTTAAGCAATTATTTTCTTTTTAAATATTTCTTTTCTTCAGTGAATTTTGCCATCTTTTTATTTTTTACCAATAGGCCAATCTTATTTTTAAGATGTTACTTTCTTCATTCATTTTATGCCTCTTTTACCAAGCTGTTAATTATCTTGTTGTTGTTGTTTTGCGTCACTCTCATTTTTTGCTCCTCTTAATTCTTTCTTTAACATTTCCAGGAATTACTATTGGGCTTGGGTCCAAGTAGAATTTTCCTTTGAGACTTTGCTTGTAGGTATTTTTACATTGTTTTCTTCTGATTTTATGTCTTGGCTTTCTCTGACACTGTAATGGTTTTTATGGTCAAATACTTTTTTGTTGTAGTTTGCTCACTTTCCATTCTATTTCTTGACGCTGAACTTTATGTTAAAGTTGGGCTATGCTCCCCTTAGGGTGTGGAGGTACTGTCCCAAGCTTTAAGCTTTTTCCTGCTACTGTTTTCAGAGCTAGTTCTTGGAGTCTGCAATTTTTTATACTTCCAAGGTGGTGTGATTCCTAGGAGGATTGTGGTCACTGTCCCCCACTGTAATCTTTACCCGGGAAGGGCTCTGTTCCCCTATAACTACAAGCAATATTTCCCTAACTCTCTCATTGCCTTGAAACTGACTAGTTCCCCTACTCCCTTATGACCAACCACCAGCTCTCCTTTCTGCCCTAAAACTGTGACCCAGAACTGTGTATGGGTAGTAGAGTTGCTAAGCAGTGCCAGTTGTACCCAATGCCAGCAAAATGTCCTTTGTGATTTCTTTCTGACCATTTGTTCAACCCCTTTAAAGTCTCTGGACTGAGAGTTCCTGAAGCTGCTGTAGCTGCTGCCAGTATTGCTGGAGCTGCATGTTTGGGCTCCAGACAGGCTTCTAGCTGATGGTGCAAACTTTTCCTGCCTACCTCCTAAGATTTCTTAGGCCAGAGAAAGTCTTACCCTGACATTGTTGACTGTGCCACTCAAAAATCTTGTTTGAAGCACTATTTTAAAGTTGTTTGAAGGGGAATGTTGACACAGTTCAGGTGGGTTGCCTATGATCTGCCATTTTGACTCCACACTTCTGACATGAACCTACATATAAATTCTGTTAGTCCCAGTCACCCAAATTGACTTTCCTTACTCCCTGTCCTAAACTTGAAGTGACCTTTCCTCTTCCTACTCAACTGTTGAATTCTTATTTGTTTTTTAAAGACTAATCCAATTGCTGATTACATGACAAATACATTGTTATATTAGTTATTTGTATTTAAACTCTCCAATCCCAAAAGAGCGGATGTATGGACTAGATATTTAATGATTATGGGTGATTTATCAAGAAGACAATATTCCTGCAAAGCAAAAACCTCATGAGTTAACAAAAAAGAATTTAAATACTGTCATATAATCTCTGTCTCACCTTTCCTAAGCAAAATCAACTTGACCCCACTGATTTGAATATAAACAGACATAAGTTTTGATTGGGTATCTGTCTCTACAGGGATTTTCCATAGCAACAGCTTTGTTCAAATTGCCCAAAGAGTGACAAGTACTAATCCTGCCTAACCATTTGAAAATTAGAGGGAGGAATAGGTGACTTGGGTTTTACCCATTTCCCATTTGAAGTATTCAGAGATTCAAGAATCAAGGGAAACAGAACATCAGGGACTTGAAATCTATCTAGGGCCAATCCTCTCTCCCCAGAAGTTACTAGGGGCAATAAGTAAGCAGTAAACTCTATATTCCAAACTTTGAAAAGGCTGAGTCTAGCTAGTAGCATAACCTAAAGGGTTAGAAGGAGAAGGAATGATTTAAGAGATAATCATATAAAAAGAAAATGATAAATGAACAAAATGTCAATGGGGATAGCATGAATTAAAACCTCATACAAGCAGATAATGGAGAGAAGACTAAATTCAAGTGAAAATTGAGTAGAATCCAAAAGAGAAACCAATGAAAAAGAACTAATTTTGCAAAATGGATAACAATGAATTATGAATGAATTCTAGTAAAAAAATTAGAAGTTTTACTGTAAAATTTGGAGAAAAATAAAAAAATAGCAGAGGAGGAAGAAACAAATATATGATTAAAGATCTCTCCAGAGAACTAAGAAAAAATAAAATGCTTAGAGCATAAAAATACAAAAATGGAGGGGAAAATTGGCAGAAGATATGAAAAAGGCAATGGTGTTAAAAGCTATATCAGTTTGGTTTATTTTTATGCCATATCAATTCTATAAAATCCAGGAAATAATATTATAGATTGGATATGCAGTGATAACATAAAGATAATAGTTCTTCCAGAATTATATTATAAATAAAATAACCTGAATTCTTTGATTTATAAAACAATAAAAAGAAAACTGTCCTATACTTCTGAATAAAGGCCACAAAGCATACATAAAAGTAATCTGCCAGATACCTAAAAACAAAAAAAATCTTATATTTGTAAACCCAAGACAAATTTCAAGCTGTTAAATGTAACAATTCAAATAAAAAACAACAAAATTTGTAAGTATCCAAGAAAAAAGATCTTCAAATATGAAAAAATAGTCACATAGGATTGTTACAAATTCATAAGAATTCAGAGGAAGTAATAAATTCCAAAACAGAAAAGATCTTATAATGCAACCTAAAAGGACATATCCTAAAAAACTGAGTTTAATAATTTATCAAAACAATAAACATTCAACTTTAAGGAATACATATAAGGTATTCTTGGAAAACAAAAACCAAAAAAAATCAGAGGCAATCATTTCAGCTGCCATTTTCTCGACAAATCATTTTTTTGGAAGGCCTCTTATTGTATTTATTTATACTCTTTGGCTTCATATAGTCATTTTTGTTATGCCATTATAATGGTGTGACATTACAATATTTTATGGATCATCTATGTTTGTGCTGTATTGTCTACAGAAATATAAGCAATACAAATAAATTATGTTTTGTCTAAAGATCATTATCCCCTCAGAACCTAGTATAGTTCTCTGCACATAATAGGCACTAAATAAAGAGTTGTTGAATTAAATGATCTGAATAGTTTTATATTAAAACCTATGCTACACAATATGGAAAAGTGATAGGAAGCATTATGATTCACTCTCTTCTGCAAATTCCTATAAGCACATCTAGAAAATGTACCAGACAATCCTGATGGGAAATCTAGGAGAAAAAAATGTGTCACAATAAGCCATTTGTCAAATCCAGTTATGCAAAGGGAGACAGAGAAGATGATCTGTGAACAATGGAAATTTAACAGGAACGCACCAGTCGACAAGGAGAGAATGTACACCAGGATGAGAGAAGGTCCAAGACCCAGAATGGGGCAGTAAAATAGAAAAAAAAGGGCCCACTCTGACCTTCTTCAACCACATCCAGGTCACAAATCAAGGACAGAATGAGAAGGAAACTTGCATAAAAGAACGGATTTCCAAGACAGCGATGCGCTGGGTGGTATATTGAGAAAGAGGAAGTTCTAAAGACAGTAATAGCAGCAGAAGTTTTAGAATGGCTTAGACACTAAGCACAGAGCAGGGTCTCTCTCTACACATTTAGCTGAAACTGAAAAAGGAATAACAAAGGCAGCAATCCCAGAATAAGAAGAACCTATAATTCCAGAATTCTGAATCAACAGAGCTTTCCAGATGGCTGATGGGGTTGAATCTATTAGCAATCCATTGTTCAGACATAAGCCTAACTCAGGAACTTACAGAACTCAGACCAGGGGTAGCAATCAGACTTTACTTTGAATCAGACCAATTTGAGACCACTGAAAACTTAGAGATCCTGCATCTGTCCCTGAGATCCTAGAATAATGCAGCATTTAATAGCAGCAAGGAGACCAGCCTAGACCTTCCCTCCAGAATTGCAGAAGAACCTAACAGATATCACGTATGAAGTCAGGAAGTAAGCCAGAAATGTAGACAAATACACTCATATGCTAAAAAAAAATGATAAAATATTGTGGTATGAAGGATACTCAAGACACAAAGAAAAGGAAAATCACTTTAAAATATCTACAAGTAATGTTTCGGGAAAAAAGGCAGTTCATACAAAAATTTGACTACAATTCATATAAGAGATGAAGCAAGGGTTTAAAGAATGTTAAAAAAAAAAGATTTCTTTTTTGTAAATGAAATGAGAGTACTTGAGAGAAAAAGAAAAGAGAATTACAGAAGAAATAATTAGAAAGAGCATTAACAGCTTCATCCAAGAGGTACCAAACCTGGTCCAAGAGGTACCAAATGTGGTCCAAGCAAAAAACTCTATGAAAATTTGAATGGACTAAATAAATGCTAAAGACTTCTTGAGGCAACAAGAAACATTATAACAGCCAGAGAACTGAAAGACACAGAAGAAAATGTAAGGTATCTCATTCAGAGTAAGACCAACAGACTTAGAAAATAGATTGAGAAGAAAAAAGTTAGGATCATTGGATTATCTGAGTACAATAAAGAGGGAGAAAGAGACAGAGGAGACACACTCAGAATTTTTTTGAATCAGAGGGTAAAGTGGAAATAGAATGACTTTGGTGGTTACCTACAGAAAGAAACCCCAAAATTAAAACTCCCTGAAACATCAGAATCATAATCTAGAGTTTCCAGGTAAAAGAAAAAAAAACACTGCAAAAAAAGTACTGCAATGAGCAAGAAGGGATGGATTCACATACTGAGGAGCAAGTTAGGATCACCCACCATTTAGTACTCACCACTATTAGAAAGTTATGAATTTAGAATATGATATTTGAAAAAGCAAATATGACCTTAAAGCCAAGAATTATTTATTCAGAAAAGCTGATTATAATTCTCAAAGGGATTGGGGGAAGATTGCTCAATGAAATGAAGCATTTCCAAGCACTCCTAGTGAAAAGAGCAGAGAAACTTTGAAGTATAAATGCAGGAGCTAAGAGAAAAATAAAATAAACATGAATGAAACATGAAAAAAATGACTAAAGGAGAATAAACTATTTATATTCAAATACAGAGAAATGATACTAGTGTCTCCTCTGAATCATGTCATCAGCATGGATCATGTAAGGAATCTAATTGGACAAGACCAAGAGTTAGTTCTCTTATATTTTGAAGAACTTAAGAATGGAAAATGGCAGTGAGAAGAATATACTGCGAGGGGAAGGATGGCCAAAAAAAAAAAGGTTAGGGAATCTCATAATCTGGATATGCAAGTAGAATTCTGTAAAAATGAGGAGGTGGAGGGAGGATCTGACATTTGAAATTCATTCTCATCTGAATTGATCAAAAGGACAAAAAAATAAACAGATATAGAGTTGATTAGAGAAATATTATCCACGTGACAGGGAAATTGGTTGTAATGAGGAAAACAGGTGGATTTATGGGAAGAATAAACGAAGGGGAGTGGCATAAGTGGTTAAAGGGCTGGCCCTGGAGTCAGGTAGACTCTTTTGAGTTCAAATCTGTCCTCAGACACCAGTTTTGTGATCCTGGGCATGTCACTTGACCATATTTGCCTCACTTTACTGTTCATCTGTAAAGTGGGCTGGAGAAGGAAGTGGCAAAATACTTTTTGCCAAGAAAACCCCAGATGAGGGCATATGGAAAGTTGGACATGACTGAACAATGACTGAACAACAAAGACTAAGAGAAGGATTAATCTTAAGCAAAACAAACTCTAATTACATATATATATATATATATATAATAGACATTCATAGCATAAATATATATATATATTATATAGAAGATAATGGGAATACAATACTTAGAAAATAGAATCCAAAGAAGGAGTGTCTATAAATTGAGGAATGCATATGGAAAATTATGGGATATATACATTCCATATAAATGAAGAAATACCACTGTGCTGAACTCTTATCAGCATAAAGATCAACCAAGATTCCAGAGGCCTAATATTGAAACATTCTTCCTACCGCCTAATAAGTGAAGGATTCGATGCAGAATGAGACAAATATTCTTTTTGGACCTGACCAATATGGAAAGAGGTTATTTTTATTTTTTGGAAGTAGTTTACATTGGCTATACATTTAGAAAGGATATTTTTCTAGTTTTCTCAGTTGAGTGATTGGCTGAGATTGGGTTGGGAAGGTAAGAAAGCAGACTTTAGATGATTTCAAAAAAATATTAAAAAATAATCTATACTGCTGTCACTGAAAAGATTAACATGGGGTTTTTCATCTTTGATTCACAAATTAACAATGAGGCACTTTAAATTAAAGCAGAGATAATACAAGGATCATAGGACTCCAAGAATAACCTGATAAATCAAAAGTAACCTGAATACCATTATGTATTTAAAACACATATGTAAATATATATATTTAAAAAGTCAACAAGCATATATTAACCATTTCTATGTGTCAGGTGCTGTGATGAGTTGGGAATATAAAGAAATGGAATAGCATGTAAACAACAATTTACAAGATACGTAACATAGTAGATGGAAGGAAGTCTTGAAGGAGATAGCATTGGGAGCTGGGGGAATAGTAAAGGTATTTGGAAAACAAAAAATGAACTTTGAAAATGTACTGTACTCTAATCAGTGCAGTGACCAATCATGATTTCAGAGTAATTATTAAACTTAATACCTAGTTCTTGGTGGAGAGGTGATGGAATAGAGATTCATTAAATATGCAGTTTTTTAGAATGAACAATGTACTGATTATTTTTTGTGTTTGCTTGACTGACTATATTTGTAAAAGAAACAGAGTGCCTTTACTAAATAGTGGGAGTTAATGAGTAAGTATATAGATGTAAAAAATTTAATTAAAAAGAAGGAAAAGTATCGATAAAACTTTAAAAATATTCAGAAGGAAAAAAAATTATAAGGGGACATGAAAAGAGAAATTTTGTTACTGTTATGTTAAATTTAAAATGTTTCTTAATCTCTGTATATAATAGATGTTTACAATGTTCATATACTGCCTATAGAAATAATTTAATATATGTACAAAGTTTATAAAGAAAATTATTAAAAGAAAAAAGAAAATCATGTATTTTATATGATATATAAATAATTATATATAATTACATATTTTTACCAGGTGTTATATATCTGTCTATAGTACTTGAAAAAGTGTTATGTGAATGTTTGCTGTTGTTATTTTTATCAAGGTAAAATTTCTTGGACAATTTTACCCAAGTTGTTAGCATATTACCTGCTTATTCAGCAGGCAGGGAAAACATATTACTTATGTAAATATCAAATAACTTTTATTGTTCATCTCTTTTTTTTAATTTCACTTAATTACTTTGAAAAAATAATTTTAGTGGCATTTAATGCTTTTTGCCTGGCATTAAAAGACTGCTGGAATCTCAAATTAAGTTGCCTTTGTTTTTAGTTTCTGTGTCTTCTATTTCTTCCTAATTATTAATTGATGTTTCTTGCGGCCGTTTGACACAATCCCCTCACTTTTTTATTTTGCTCCTAATCTGTTGTGGCTTAGAAAATTAAATAACCAAATTCACTAGCATTGTGTCTGAAATAAAAATAATTAGATTTTAAGTGGAAGTCCAAGCAGCTGTCCTTGAGATAAAGTCCACAAGCTTGATTGCACTCAGTGGCTTTATGACATTTATTTTGGCTATTCAGAGGCATTTTTGCTTCCTTTTTCATTCACAGTTGTAATCTAGATTTCTGAAATTGAAAGATAAGTGATCTTTGGATAAATACAGCATTGCTCTATAGCTATTTATGGTGCCAAATGGTTGAATCACAAAGACTGCATCTCATGTGTGCCTGTATAGATATTGTGACCTTCTGAGCTACAATATGTATGGTATCTGTAAATCACGATTGGACTGTACTCTAAGTTTTGAAATATTATCCTTGAAAGCTTGTTTAAACAGAGCAATAAATAAAAGAGATATAACTTGGCATCTTCTTTTCCAATAGCTGTTACATGTATCCATTTATCAAATGATTTCAGAACTGCTTGACTTTGTTGCGATGCGCTCCAGAGCAAAGTGTTCCTCTCAATTAAAAAAACAAACAAAAAAAATAAGTGTACTGGAGTATAGCTGTATCTTCACAGGTTTTGAAAAAGCTTTTCTATTCTCTATACAACCTAATATTTTCAAATTAGTGGCTCCCTGAGAATAGGATGACTGCTATGCTCTAAAATGCAGTAACTTAAAATGCAGCAACACTGCCCATAAACTGGCTAATCGCCACTGGTTCCCACCTTTGATATTTTCTGGATGATGACATAACAATACCCCCTAGCAGTTAAAATACTGAAGCAGCTAGACTATTTTTTTCTTGGATTAATGTCATGAATAACAATTATGGTGAAAATGTGATCACAGCAATCACTCCTGCTGATCATCTATTTTCTAAGCATTCTACTCCTATTATCTTCCCAGTTAAATCAATAGTGACAATAGCAGCACTAAGACCCTGCTCCATATGTGCCACTGCTGTTTTGAGAAATGAGAACAAAATGATCATAGAAGCTTTCCCTACAGTGGTACTGTGGAAAAAACACCAAAGTGAAAAAAATCAAAGGATCTAGGTTCAAATCCTCATTGAAATGCTACTAGGGGCATACTAGAGGAAGTTCAAGAGCCAGTTATTAAATTTTCATTGTAAGCATTTACAATTCAGAAACTGGCAGAGGCTAAAAATCAAGGTTTGATTGAATTATCAATTTCCTAGACTTAATAAAGTAACAGAAAAATTTGATAACACAAATTAAATTTAAAAATTTTGCATATGTTTTGGGAGAGGAGACCCTGTCACATATTTACCAGCACAATACCGATTCTACTTGTGTGAGCTTAACTGTCCCTTAACTTCTTTGAGAAGGGGTGGAACTTTATTAGATGATGTCTGAGATAATTTTCCACCACAGCCCTAGCCACTGCATCCAGATCACTGACTCAGTTCTGGAAGAAAAGCTATCTTTCTCTGGTCCATGTACCCCCACTGCTAAACATGTCTGGCTGGAAGATATACTCAAGAACTAGAATGTAGATTTTTACCCAGATGTAGAAGCTCAAAACCCATGACCATGTTTTTTTGTTTTGTTTTGCTTTTGTTTTGCTCTTCTCTCTTCTTTGAGAACCTGGGAGGGGGTAGGAGAGGGACCAGCTTCACAAAAATTGTCGAGGGACCATCAGCCTCTTTTCTTTGTTGAAACTGGACAGAGTCATTGAAGTGATCATAATTAAAAATAATACCTATCAAATGATTAAAGTTCATATTTCTCTTTCTATGCAATCTTTTTGTCCATCAGGCAACCTACCAATCCTTGGACACTATCTGATTGTGATATTATCTAGATTTTTTTTAGTAAAATCCCTATTTTACTAAGCAATATGATTCTTTTTTGTGAGTTCCCCATTTTATTAAGTAATATGATTCTTTACAAAGCCAGGGGAGGAAGAAGAAAGAGAAATATAAATACTATGAAACAGTTAATTAAGAGGTCAGTGCAAAGGGCTAGCGTTCTATTTATCTCACTTTCCTAAATAACCTTTTTTTTTTCCTTGACTATTTTTGGTATATCACCAACTGACCTCCAGACAGAGCTACTTGGAGGCAAGGTGAGAGCGCGAAGTTGTTCCTATATGAAAACAGGTACAGTGGTGGGGGAAGGGAGAAATATGTGGATGAAGAATCTTCCTTCCCCACAAATATCTTGGATAAGCTGATATCTGTGGTCTAAGGGCAAGTAAGCAACAATAATACTCTACAAAAACCTTTCGGGAGCCAAGATGGCAGAATAAGCAGTAAGTCACTCTCACCTTCCCTTGTTGACCTTGAAAAACCCAGAGAATATTGCCCCAGGAAAAATCTTGGAATAGTGGAACCAGCAGAAATATGGGATGAAGCAGTCTTTTAGCTTGAGAGTCCAGGGAGATTTTACAGCAAGAAACATGGACAAGTGTTTCTTGCTGTAGCTGAAGGGGACCAGTGCAGGATGGGAGGCATCCCAGAAAACCAGCAGCAAGCTCCACCTCAGTGAAAAAGTGGGAGATCCTTGATCTCCAAAGTAGAGGAGCAGGTAAGCACCAACACCAAGCACATGATAACACCAGGTATACTATCATACCACTACAAAATCCAACGGCCAGCACCTGAGGTCCCAGCACAGATAACCAGTAACCAGGTCTCTACCCCCAGCACAAGAAATCTGGGACATTGCCCCCTGGACCCCACAAGCAGAGATCAAATATAAAAGGCAAACAACATGAACAAGAAGAATTTTTTTTAAAAAAATCAGCAACCATAGAGAAATACCTTGATGACAAGGAAGATCAAAATACAAATTCAAAAGAGGATAATACAGCTAATATACTAACATCTAAAACTTAAAGAGGAATATGAACAGATCTCAAGCCCAAAAAAGCCTTCTTGGAAGAGCTCAAGAAGTATTTTGAAGTCAAATAAGAAATGTAGAAGAAAACTTTAAAAATAATTTGACAAAATGGGAAAAAAGTAAATTGAAGAAAACAACTTCTTAAAAAGTACAATTGTGGAATTAGAAAAGGAGGTACAAAAGCTAAGTGAAGGAGGGAATTTGTTTAAAATTAGAATTGGGCAAGTGGAAGCTAATGACTGTGTGAGATATCAAGAATCATTCAAAGAAAATCAAAAGAATGAAAAAATAGAAGAAAATGTAAAATACTTCATTGGAAAACAATTGACCTGGGAAATAGATCCAGGAGAGATAACCTAAGAATTACTGGTCTACCTGAGAACCATGATAAAAAAAAAGAGCCTGGACAGTATCTTTCAAGAAATCTTCAAGGAAAACTGCCCTGAGGTCCTATTCCCAAAAAGTAAAATAGTCATTAAAGAATCCACTGATCATATCCTAAAAGAGATCCAAAATTGAAAACACCAAGGAATAGTGTAGTCAAATTTCAGAATTATCAAATCAACGAGAACATACTGTAAGCAGCCAGAAGAAAACAGTTCAAATATGGTGTAACCACAGTTAGAATTGAGCAGAACCTTGTAGCTTCTTCATTAAGAGATAAGGGTGCTTGGAATATGATATTTCATAAGATAAAGGAATTTGGATTACAACCAAGGATCAACTACCCAGCAAAATTGATCATAATCTTTCAGGAGAGGAGATAGATATTCAATGAAATAGACTTCCAGACTTTCCTCATGAAAAGACCAGAGCTCAATGGAAAATTGGAACTTCAAATACAAGACTCAAGAGAGGCATACAAAGGTAAACAGAAAAGGGAAAAAAAAACACTAAACCAAACATGTTATTCAATATGGACAAACTGTTTATATTCCTAACTGGGAAGATGGTACAGCTCTTGAGAACTGTATCTTTATTACATCATATGGAAGAGAAATACATAGAGAGAGGTGGATGGCCTAAATTTATTTTTGATATGATGATTAAAACCTAGAATATAATGAGAGGAGAGAAAAGGAAGCAGCAGAAAAGGGTAAATTACATCACATGAAGAGACATGAAACATATTACAGTAGAGAGAAAGAAGGGAGGGTGGTAAGCATTGTTTGAACTTTACTCTCACAAGATTTGGCTCAAAGAGGGAATAACATACTCAGATAGAGAAATGGAACTTGCCCTATAGGCAATTGGAGGGGAAAGGGGAAACAAAAGGGATGGAGAGATATGAGATAGGAATGAAGTAGTAAGAGATAAAGTGAAAGAAAAGGGAGGTTGTCTGATAGAAGGGAGGGCAGCTGGAGAGAGACAGAGGTCAAAAGGAAAATTATTGGGGAGGGCAAGGAAAAAGGGAAAAAGAAAAGCATAAATGGGTGAGGAGACAGGACAGAGAGAAAGATGCAAATAGTAACCAAAACTGTGAATGTGAAAGGAAGTGGATAGCAGAATAGATTAAATATCATAGCCCTACAATATGTTGTTTACAAGAAACACATTTTAAATGGAGGGATATTCACAAGGTAAAGGTAAAAATCTGAATTAGAGTAAATTATGCTTCAGCTGAAGTTAAAAAAAAGCGGGGCTAGCCATCCTGATTTCAAAAAAAAGCAAAAGCAATAATAGGTTTAATTAAAAGATGTAAGGAAGGAAACTATATCCTGCTAAAAGGCACCACAGATAATGAAACTCTATCATTACTAAACACATATGAACCAAGTGGTACAGCACTCAAATTATTAGAGGAGAAGTTAATGGAGTTACAGGAAGAAATTGACATCAAAACTATACTAGTGGGGGACCTCTTTGAACTAGATAAATCTAACTTCAAACTAAACAGAAAAGAAATTAAGGAAGTAAATAGATCTTTAGAAAAGTTATATGTGGTAGACCTCTGGAGAAAAATGAATGGGGATAGAAAGGAATATGCCTTATTTCTTGGCAGTACGTGGTATCTACAATAATTTGATCGTGTACTAGTGCATAAAAACCTCACAATCCAATGCAGGAAGGTAGAAGTATTAAATACATCCTATTCAGATCATGTGAAATAAAAATTGTAAGTAATGAAGGACCATAGAAATACAGACTAAAATTCATTTAGGAAACACCCAAAAGAATGAATGGGTCAAACAAAAAATCATAGAAACAAGAAATAACTTCATTCAAGAGAATTACAATAATGAAACACATACCAAAATTGATGGGATGCAGCAAAAGCAATTCTTCGGGAAAGTTTTATATCTCTGAGTGTTTACATGAATAAAATAGAGAAAGAGGAAATCAATGAATTGGGTATGCAACTAAAAAAGCTAGAAAAAGAACAAATTAAAATCCCCAATTAAATACTGAAAACCAAAGAAGAGATTAAAAATTGGTATTAAAAAAATCTATTGAGCTAATAAATAAAACTAACACCTGGTTTTATGACAAAAAAAACCCAATAAAGTAGATAACTATATGGTTAATTTGATTAAAAATGAAAAAGAAGAAAATCATGGGGAGGCCAGGTAGCACAGTAAGTAAGAGCACTGGCCCCAGTGTTGGGATGACCTGGGGATTGAATCTGGGCTCAGACACTTAGCACCCACCCAGAAACATCTGGCCGTGTAACCTTGAGCAAGTTACTTTTTTTTTTTCATAAGCACTTATTTTTTTTAATTAATTTGTTTGTTTCCTTTTAGTTTACAGGATTCAATTCCACAATTCCTTGAGTTTCACATTTTGTCCCCCTCCCTCCCATGGTGGCATATAGTCAAGTATAGGATCTGTAAATACTTTCACATTATATATTAGTCAGGTTATAAGGACAGATTGTACCAGCTGGAATGAAAAATGGTAAAGGGGACATAAAACCAAATAAAAGAAGGAAATAGATCAGGTATTTTGCTTCCACCTGGATATAAACTTAGTTCTTTCTCTGGATGCACATATTTCCCTCCATCATGAGTCTTTTGGGATTGACTTATATCACTGCATTGCTGAGAAGAGTCCAGTCTATCAAAGCTGGTCATCACGCATAAGTTGTGTCTGTAATTGTGTACAAATTTCTCCTGGTTCTACTCTTCTCACTCAGCATCAGTTTGTATAAGCCTCTCCAGGTAAATATGAACACCATCTGCTCCTCGTTTCTTATAGCACGAAAGTATTCCATAACATGCATATACCACAATTTGTTCAGCCATTCCCCAATTGATGGGCACCCCCTTAATTTCCAATTCTTTGCTACCACAAAAAGAACTGCTATAAACATTTTTGTACATATGGGTCTTTCTCCCATTTCTATTATTTGAGCAAGTTACTTAACCCCAATTGCTTAGGGGTGGCCAGGTGGCTCAGGGAGTAAGAACACTGGCCCCAGTGTCGGGATGACCTGGGGATCTAATCTGGGCTCAGATACTTAGCACCACACTCAGAAATAACTGGCCATGTGTAATGTAATGCCAAGGAAAGGCAACTTCCCAGGTTCAAAATACCAGCATAGGTGCTCTCTATTTTATTCAGTAACAAACCCAGAACAGAGAAGATCGAAACATGACATCATTCCAAATGCAGCATTTACTAAGTGTGATTAAATAATCTCCAAGTACTACCCCACCCCAGGACCTTCCAATCATTCAATCAATTACAAAGTCTCTGTTCTAAATACTTCTCCACCCCTAGGCTATACCTTAATTAAGTCCACCACAAAGCCCCTCTTCTCAAATGGAGATTAGTTTCCAAACATAAGTAAAATACATTCATTTGCTCAACCATAGAACACAAAAAGGTCAAAAGTTCCCCACCCCTGGATCACAATTGAATCTACCCCAGAGTTACATCAAGTTTAAACACAGCACTTTAATACCCAAATGGAGGTCTTTTCTTCATCTTGACACGAGGCAAGTTCTCAGCAATCTTAGTTCCTGGGGAGACAAGGCTTAGCAAGGCCATAAGATACATTGCCAGTCCCTTCATGAATTTATCCTCTGTCTGTAGAACAGTCCTAGAACCCCTGAACACATTAGCAAAGCCCTCTCCCAGGATTTCTGTAAACATACAACAAGAAAATCCTTCTTCAGGGCTTCTGAACCAACAGAAAGGCTCCCAGACCCCTGCAACAACAGCACTGTCCTTCACCAGTGGACAGTATTCATTCTGTCTGCCGGACAGTCTCCAGACCCCTGCAACAACAGTACTGTCCCTCACCAGTGGACAGTATTCACTCTCTGTCTGCAGGACAGTCTCAGGCCTTCTTAACCAAATGCCAGGTTCCAGGACTTCTTCAACAGGACAGTCTTTCACCAGTGGACAAATCTGGCAAAATAACATCAAAACAGACTGACAAAGTACCAGCAAAACAGCCATGTCTCCTCAGTCCTTGGCAGCTCAGGGGGCAGGTCTCAAAGGTCCAGGGCAATTCAAAGCGGCCACCAGCAATTCTGCTTCCAAGAAGCTCTTCTGCCTCTCTCTTGTCTCTCCAAATCTACATCACCAGCTCCTCCCACTTCAGGACTTTCTTTTTACATCAACAAGCCCATCCCACAGGTGGGATTAACAAACTCTGGGTTTTAATACAATCAATTTGAAAACCAAGCCAATACAGGGGAATCTTTAATTGCCATTACTATCACACCATGTAACCTTGAGAAAGTTACTTAACCCCAATTGCTTTAAAAAAAAAAGAAAACCAAATTACCAGTATCAAAAAATGAAAAGGTTAAATTCACCACCAATGAAGAGGAAGTTAAAACAATAATTAGGAACTATTTTGCCCAACTGTGTAACCATAAATTTGACAATCTTAGTGAAATGGATGAATATTTACAAAATAGAAACAGTCCAGATTAACAGAAGAGGAAGTAAAATACTTAAATAACCACATCTCAGAAAACGAAATTGAACAAGCCATCAATGAATTCCTTAAGAAAAAATCTCCAGGGCCAGATGGATTTAAAAGTCAATTTTATCAAACATTTAAAGAATGATTAATTCCTCTCCTGAAAGAGCTTAGTGTAAAATAAGAGGATAAAATATCAACAGAAATGACTATAAGACACAATAATAGATACACAAAATTTTAAAATTACAAATCCAAGTGACATATGAACTCTGAATCTTTATCAACCAAAGAAATCAAATAAGGGGAGGAGAAAAGAGACAGAAAAGAAAGTCCACAGTATCACAGAGTGAGAATACAATGTGAGTTCAGGGGACAGGGAGTTGTCCAGTTTGTCCAGTGTCTGGAATACAAAGATATGAGTCATATCAAAAAAGCCTAGAAAGGTCAATTGTGGAAGGTTCTCAATAGTCAATTTGAACTTTTTTTTTCTTTTTTCTTTTTTTAAAGCAATTGGGGTTAAGTACGTTGCTCAAGGTTACATGGCCAGGTGTTTCTGGGTGGGTGCTAAGTGTCTGAGCCTGGGATTTGATCCCCAGGTCATCCCGACACTGGAACCGGTGTTCTTACTCATTGTGCTACCTGACCACCCCATTTTAACTTTTTTTAACATTTGTTTTTAAAACTTTGATTTCCAGATTCTTTCCCTTCTTCCCTCTTCACCCACTCCCACTGGGAAGACTAGCTATTCAATATAGTTATTACATGTATAGTTATGCAAAAGTTTTCCATAGTAGTTATATTATGAAAGTCTAATTGTATTTCCCTCCATTCTATCTCCATTCTGTCCCCATGCTCATCTATCCTATTTTCTGTTTTGACCCTGTCCCTTTTCAAAAGTATTTGCTTCTAACCACCCTTTCCCCCAATCTGCTATCCCTTCTTTCATCCCCCCTCTTATTTCCTTTACACCCTCCTACTTTTCTATTGGGTAAGATACCCAATTAAGTGTATATATTATTCTCTCCTTAAGCCAAATTTAATGAGAATAAAGTTGACCCATTCCCTTTCACCTTTCTGCTCTTCCCCTCCACTGTAACAGTTTCCTCTTTATTGTTTTAAATGAGATAATTTACCATATTCTATCTCTCACTTTCTCCTTCTCTCAATATATTCTTCTCTCACCTCTTGATTTTATTTTTTCAATTCAATATTCAACTCATTTCATGCCCTCTGTGTATACATGTCCACAAATATACACATTCATATATATATATATGTATATATGTATATGTATACATACATACACCCTCCTATACATACATACATATGTATATATGTACATATATATTCCCTTCAACTATCCTCATACTTAGAAAAGCAGCACAAGTTACAATTATTGTTTTTCCATGTAGGAATGTAAATAGTTCAACTTTAATAAGTTTCATATGATTTCTTTTTTCTGTTTACTTTCTCATGCTTCTCTTGCTTCTTGTATTTGAAATTCAAATTTTATGTTCAGCTCTGGATTTTTAATCAAGAATATTTGAAAATCCTCTATTTCATTGAATTTTTCCCTGAAGCATTATACTCAGTTTGGATGGGTAGGTGATTCTTGGTTTTAATCTTAGCTTCTTTGACATTTGTAATGTCATATTCCAAGCCCTTCAATTCCTTAATGTAGAAACTGCTAGGTCTTGTGTTATCCTGATTTTGTTTCCACAATACTGAAATTGTTTCTTCCTGACTGCTTGAAGTACTTTCTACTTGACCTGGGAACTCTAGAATTTAATTATAATATTCCTAGGACTTTTCTTTTTGGTATCTTTTCAAGAGGTGATCAGTGAATTCTTTCCATTACTATTTTTCCCTCTGGTTCATGAATATCAGGGCAATTTTCCTTCAGAATTTCTTGAAGGATGATGTCAGGTTCTTCTTTTTTTTATCATGGCTGTCAGGTAGTGCAATAATTTTTAAAATTCTCTCTCCTGGATTTCTTTTCCAGGTAGTGATTTTTCCAATGAGATATTTAACATTGCCTTCTATTTTTTTCATTTGTTTGCATCTGTTTCATAGTATCTTGATTTCTCATAAAATCATTAGCTTCCATTTGCTCCAATCTAATTTTGAAGGAGTTATTCTCTTCAGTGAGTTTTTGAAATTCCTTTTCCATCTGGCTAATTTGGCTTCTTAAGGAATTCTTCTCCTCCTTGGCCTCTTTTGCTATTTGAGTTATTCTATTTTTTAAACTGTTATTTTCTTCAGTCAGGCTGTTGACTCTCTTTTCATGATTTTCTTGCATCATTATCATTTCTCTTCCCAGTTTTTCCTCCACTTCTGTTACTTGAGTTTCAAAATCCTTCTTGAGCTCCTCCATGACATATGACCAGTTCATATTTTTCTTGGAACATTTTGATGCAAGAGTTTTACTTTGTTGTCTTCTTCTTCTAAGTTTTTATCCTTTTTGGCCCCCAAAATGATCCTATGGTCTGATTGTGCTTCCACTGTCTGCTTGCCTTGCCAGACAATTATTTGACTTTTGAGCCCTTTGCCATGGTAGAACCCTGCTTCCAGAGTGGAGAGATCTTTGTCCCAAATTGGCAAAGTTTCCTAGTTGTTGTCTGAGCTATTGTAAAAGGTATGAGGAGGGCACCCTCTCTACAGCCACCACAAGCTCTGGCATACTAGTCATACCCCCCAGGACCGCAAATTAAGACTCTGACACAGAATTAAGCATGCCAAAGCAAGAGTGATTACCCTGTGAATATTTGTTTGGTCCCCCTATTATCTGCAGGCCAGGAGCTCCAGAGGGAGACATGGGGCAGCAGCTACAGTAGCTCTGCCACCACCACCTCATGACCCTGGGGCAGGGGCTTGACTGTGCTCTTCTCTCACCCATTTCCAATAGAGTTCCCTACAGACCTTTTATGTTTTCTTTGGCGATTATGGGTTGAGAAGTCTGGAAACTGCCACAGCTGCTGGTGATTCACTCTCCTGAAGTCTGCTGTGGCTGGTCTGGGCCAGCGTGGCTCACAGAGGAATGTGTTTAGCTCCCAGCCCAGTGTGGTAGACCCTTCTTGTTGGCTTGCCAGGATGCCTGTAGCTGGAGATTAGTTTCTCTCTATCACTTAGTGGATTCTGTAGCTCTATTTTTTTTATCAAATGCTTTATTAACTTCTAGTTTACATTGTTTATTTCTGCAAGATTTTGTGTTACAAATTTTCTCCCTGTTTTTCCCCTACCCACCACTCCAAAATAGTGATCTCACTGGATATCCCCTCCTCTAATCTGCTCTCTCCTATATCTTCTCCTACTTTCTTCTCTTACTCCCCTCCAACTTTCCAGTAAGGCACTATGGATCTCTAGGCCCCAGTACCTGTATATCTTATTTCCCATTTATATGTAAAATAATATTGATAATAATAATAATAATTATATACATATATACATAAATATAAACATTTGATTTTAAAACTTTGAATTTCAGATTCATTCTCTTCCTCCCTTATCACCCACCCTTACTGGAAAGATAAGCAATTCAATACAGGTTGCATATGTATAGCTAGGAAAAACATTTCCTTAGTAGATGTAATGTAAAAGACTGACTATATTTCCCTCCCCACTATCCCACTTATTCTATTCTCTACTTTGATCCTGTCTCTTTTCAAAAGTGGTTGCTTCAAACTTCCTTCACCCCAAGACTGCCCTCCCTTCCATCATATCCCCTCTCATCCCTGTCCCCCCTACTCTGCTTTAGGGTGAGATACCATATTTAGTGTGTATGGCATTCCCTCAGTAAGCAAAGTGAATGAGAATAATGTTGAGTCATTCCCTTTAGACTATCTGTTCTTCCCCTACATTGTAACCTTTTTCCTTACCTCTTCAATATGAGATAGTTTCCCCAATCTGTCTCTCCCCATCTCCTCTCATTATATTCAGCTCTCACTTCTTAATTTCACCTTTTAAGTATAATCCCTTCTCATTAAACTGGTACTGTGACATCTATCTATGTATACCTGTACACATATATACACACTTTCATATATGTATTGATATACCCATATAACCTCCCATTTAGCCACATATGTATATGTGTATGTGTATACACATACACATTTCTAATCTCTTCAATTATTCTTATACTGAGAAAAGTTTTATAAGCTACAATTATCATTTTTTCCATGTAGGAATGTAAATAATTCAACTTTGATATGATCCTTATGATTTCTTTTCCCTGTTTACCATGCTTCTCTTGTTCTTGTATCTGAATGTCAAATTTTCTATTCAATTCTGGTGTTTTCATCAAGAATGCTTGAAAGTCCTCTATTCCACTGAATGACCATATTTTCCCCTGAAACATGATACTCAGGTTTGCTGGGTAGATGATTCTTGGTTTTAATCCCAGAACCTTTGACCTAGGGAATATCATATTGCAAACCCTTCAATCCCTCAGAATAGAAGCTACCAGATCCTGTGTTATGCTGATTGTGTTTCCACAATATTCAAATTGTTTCTTCCTTGCTGCTTGTAATATTTTCTCCTTAATCTGGGAACATTGAAACCTGGGTATAATATGCCTATGAGTTTTCTTTTGGGGATCTTATTTGGGAGGTAATCGGTGGATTCTTTCAACATCTATTTTACCCTCTGATTCAAAAACATCAGTGCAATTTTCCTTGAGAATTTCTTGGAGGATGATTTCTAGGTTCTTTTTTTGATCATGACTTTCAGGTAGTCCAATAATTTTAAAATTATCTCTCCTGGATCTATTTTCCAGGTCAGTAGTTTTCCCAATGAGATCTTTCACATTGCCTTTTATTTTTTTCATTTGTTTGTATCTGTTTAATAGTATCTTGATTTCTCATAAAGTCACTAGCTTCCATTTGCTCCAGTCTAATTCTAAAGGAATGATTCTCTTCAATGACCTTTTGAGATTCTTTTTCCATCTGGAAAATTTGGTTTTTAAGGCATTCTTCTCCTCATTGCCTTTTTGAGCCTCTTTTGCCATTTGAGTTAGTGTATTTTTTAAAGTGTTATTTTCTTCAGTCAGATTATTGACTCTCATTTCATAATTTTCTTGCATCATTCTCATTTCTTTTCCCAATTTTTCCTCCACTTCTCCTATTTGATTTTCTAAATCTTTTTTAAGCTCCTCTATGGCCTGTAACCAACTTGTATTTTTCTTGGAAGCTATTGGTGCAGGAGTTCTGACTTCACTGTCTTCCTCTTGTTCCATGCTTTAATCTTTTTTTCCCCTAAAGTAGGAGTCTAATGTTGGATTTCTCTGTTTGCTTTACTTCCCTCATTTACTCATGTTGCCCCTCAATTACTTGACTTTTGGGCTTTTTGCCACAGTAGGATTCTGCTACCAGACAGGGAAGCTTCATACCAAATGCTGGGGTTTTCTCACCTGCTGCGGGTATTAGTTGGGTGCCTCTCTGAAGCCTCCACACATTCTGGCAAGCTAGTCACACACCCCAGGACCTCCACTCTACACCACATTCCAGATCCAAGCAGGTTAAAGCGAGAGTGATTATCCCTCAGACTGGTCACTTGGTCCCCCTACAGTCTGCAGGCCAGGATCTGGGTGCCTCAACAGCTTCTCCCTCCAGGGGATTAAGGCTGACCTCTCT
The DNA here is from genome assembly GCF_028583685.1 of Petaurus breviceps papuanus. NCBI lineage: Eukaryota > Metazoa > Chordata > Mammalia > Diprotodontia > Petauridae > Petaurus > Petaurus breviceps. Next base: position 9,786,368 of record NW_027186540.1, read on the forward strand.
CCCAACTATAGGATCCCGAAGTCCACATTGCACTGACCTCTCATTTTGTCCTTAGCATCTATGGGTTGATAATTCTGGAAACCACCACAGGTGCTGGTTATCTGAAGTCCCTCCAGAGGGTGGCTGGTCAGGCCTGCCCTGGTGCTAAAACCTCTGGTCTGGGATAGGCTCCCTGAGTGCTGTGTTTGCTGCTCCCTGCCAGCCCACTGGGTTTTCTTCAGTGGAAGATTAGCTTCTCTGTGTCATTTTGTGGTTCCTGTAGCTCCAACGTTTGTTCAGAGTCACCTTTTACATAAATTGGAGGTTGTGAGAGGCAGAGCCCAGCAGAAGCCCTGTTTCTACTCTGACATCTTGACTCTACCACCTGTAGCTTTAAAATTTGTCTAGACTCTTTTTTTTTTTTTTACAGGTATTAGAGTTGATTGGAACAGGGGCTCAAGAAAGTTCTTGTTTTTACTCCAACATTTTGAATCTGCTTCATCACTTTTTTTTTAAGCAATAGGGGTTAAGTAACTTGCTCAAGGTTACACAGCCAGTTATTTCTGGGTGTGGTGCTGAGTATCTAAGCCCGGATTTGATCCAGGTCATCCCGACACTGGAGCCAGTGCTCTTACAGGCTGAGCCACCTGGCCACCCCTAAGCAATTCGGGTTAAGTAACTTGCTCAAGGTTACAGGGCCAGGTGTTTCTGGGTGGGTGCTAAGTGTCTGAGCCTGGGATGCGATCTCCAGGTCATCCTGACACTGGAGCCAGTGCTCTTACTCACTGTGCTACCTGGCCGCCCCTGCTCCATCACTTTTAACTTTAATTGGGTATGAAGTCACTGCATTTTTTTTAAAGTAGAAGAGTGATGTAACCAAATATGTCCATGCCTATAAAATTTGGTCTGGTATGGGTAACTGGAAAAATTAACTGGTGGAGATACCACCAATATCAGAAAAATCTTAAAAGGGTATAGTAAATCATAATAATACAATTTATATAAGCATTTTAGATCTCATTTAATCCTTAAAATAATCCTATGAGGTAGAGGTTAAGCACCATTTTCTGAGTCACATAGTAACTGAGGCATAAATCAAACTTGTTTTCCTTACTCCAAGACCAACATTCTTCACTGTATGGCCAGGCTAATATAAACATTATCTTATTTTAGTAGTGAAAAATAGGAAGACATGGATATATGTGATGAAATGGAGAGAATAACAATTTGTTAAGTCTCCACCATGTACCAGAAACTGTTCTTACCATAATACAAATATTTCTTTTTATCCTCACAACAACCCTGTGAAGCTGGTTTTATTTTTATCCCCATTTTATAGGTTAAGTGACTTGTCCAGAGTCACACAACTAGTAAGTATCAGAGGCTATATTCAAATTCATCTTTTTCTTCATTCCAGGCCTAGTACTCTATTCACTATGCCATCTAGTTCCCTCTATAATATGAATATAGCAGAAATAAAATCAGGAGACCTTGGTAGGGTAGATATAAGAAGTGAATAAGAAGGAAGAATCTAAGATAATTCTTCAAACTTGAACAAGAAAAATCAGAGCAATGGTAGTACTACAGGCAAAATAATGAAGTTGGTTGGAGGAGAGGGTTTTGGGAGAAAAAATAACTTGTTTCTGGACATATTGAATTTGAGGTGTTTTGGGGGCATATATAGAGAATTTGCCAGGTTACGCCTACACAGAGATATGGGCATTTTTTCTGGAAGGATTGCTATCCCCAAGGCTCTTGGAAAGAAGATCCTAGTTTGTGGCCTTTGGGATCTGATTAGATATAATGGCAAAAGTTTCAGTAGTGATTTGAATTGCTTGAAACATATAGATTACTTATGGTCTCTCCCTTCTGAGCAACTTGAAACTTGCTTCAGCAAGTATGTCTTGCCTGCCCTGTGGGTGATAGCTGTTGGGGATGGCCGTCCCCTTCTCTACAGGATTTTCTTCTCCAGAGTATTATTGAGAGGCCTGAGTTAGATGGACTGATAGTCTAGTAGTTGTTGCCACTGTAAGGCCTCTTTTATTTCTTTGCATTTGGGTAGAAGCTAATAAAAAATTGTTTCTGCTGCTGATGGAGAAAGTATAACCTTTCACCACAATGATTTCTCCCCTCACTGATGGCAGTGAGGTCTGGGCTTAAAGTAGGTTTTATAGTATGAGGAGAACAGTACACCAGTATTCTCAAGCTTCTTAGGTTCAGGGTCTGCAGCTGTATCTATCAGAGTCTGAAGGGAGAATATATTAAGAGAGTCTAGTGATACTTTTCATTGCTTGGTATATGCTGGAAGGAATATGGGCATAATCTGGAATTTTAGAGAATACAATTGTTATAGAAAAAAAGTGGGCAACAAGAGGAATACAGAAACTTGAAATGATACTTCAATAACAGTGTCAAAGGCTCTAAATCTCAGAACGAGCTAAAGGTGAGAAGGAAAGTTCAAAACAAAAGATAAAAAAAAATATCTCTTTTTCTGCTATTGAGGTGGGGGTAGGGAAAAGAATCCAAGAAGGGTTAACACCACTGCTAATGGTGAATAGTAAGATAGCAACTGACTACCGAGAAAATGAATACTTGCTCTTTTGTTTTAACTTTTCATTTTCTCTCGTAAGAGAATAACCTTTTGTCTGGCAGAGACAAGAAAAAATTACTAATTGGGAGTTGACATCTAAGATATATAAGAGAGTACTTAACTATCATAGATGATTTCCCATATATTAACCTATATGGACTATATTCAAATATATATATAACTGAAAATATTGGCAAATGTGATTGTGGTACCATTCACAGTGGTATATAAAAATGGTGAGGGAAAAGAAAAGAATTACAGGAGAAAAACAAATGTTTGATTAAAAAAGGAATGAAATAGTATGTGTAGTCTATAGGTCCTTGAGATAGACTTTGACACCAAGGTAAAAAAAAAAGACACTAGAATACATTGTTAAAAGAATGGGTACTTTATATAAAAGAAAGGAAATGATCAAAGATCAAAGATACAAAATGACATCACAAGGAACAGGCTATGCTTGCATAACTAGTGGTATTACTTTTCTTTCAGTAGTTACCTAATAGTAATTAATCAGGAAAATACTATAGATATGGTTTTAGGACCAATTTATTCCAAGTCCTTAAGGGTGAGTATGTGTGTGGCTGTCTGTGTCCATACAAATTGTGTCTGTGGGTCTGTGTTCTTAAAAATTTTATGCACCAAAGTTTTCCAATCCAAGTTAGTCATGCTTTGAGCTTTTCAAAAGAAAGAAAAAAGTAGAGCAGAATAGAATATAAATATTTTAAGCCATAATGCTTAACTTCCTGAAGATTGCTGAAAAAGTAAACTTCTGCTGATTTATGTGCTAAGAAAGATTATCAACTAAGCAGCATGAGTTTCAAATATAGACTTGGTGATTTCAGAAGGAAGAAGGATTTTTTTTTTCTTTAAGCACTTTCCTGAGCCGATTATATCACCAAAGATGGAAAACTTGTAAAGTGTTCAGGAAGATCAAATTAGTTTAAGAGAAATTCCTCTTTGGTTATCATGTCTGTGCTATCATTTTGAAGTTAGGCATCAATAAAAATATTTGAAGTTCCTGTCTAATAAAATAGCTCATTTAATCTAAAGAACCTCTAAACAAAACAAATATCATCTAGTACTGCTGCTGCTCACTTTACTAGATGAGATCAGATTGGCAATGCTTCCTTAAGATGTCTCTGTAGATCAGAAATACAATGACAATGAGAAAAAGGCGAGAATAACATGATATAATGTATATGTTACTTTTTCCCTTTGGTGACTTTTGTAAAATTTATATGTCAAATTTAAAGGAAAAAATGAAATTATACACCAGAATATATGAATAGCAGAAAGGAAATGAGACTGATTATATGAGTCTAGTGTATGATTCCCAGAATACAAGATGAAACTGAATAGAATGAGACCATAATTCAATTTTTTTTCAAAAATAATAAAGAAAATAGTTCTAGTTTAATACTTTTGTGTATCTGCTGAATGAATTATTATCAAGAGATCCCATATGGTATGAGTTTACAAATTTCTTTTTTGGATACTAATGTTGTTACTCTAAGTTTTGTATCATCTCCACAGCTGATAAGCATGTTGATACGCATTTATCTTTATCCAATTTATTAATTTAAAATCTTTCAAATATATCATCCCAATTTACATTTTGCCCCCCTCATTTTTCAATTTTTCTTTGAGTAGTTACTACAGTTGCCAGAATTTGTATTTATTTTTCTGACATATATGCTAAATGTCCCTATTATTTGCTGTCTTACTTGCCATGAAAGAAAGGAGTTGCTATATAGATTTTTTAAAGAGGCATTAACGCCTATTTTAAAACACACACACATGCATGACTCCCCTCCAGCGATCAAACTGCAAACCCTAATGAAATATGTTATTATGCTTTCTCACTTGGTATCCAATTCAATGTTAAATATGAGTCCTAAACTCTGCCTTTTAAGAAGGCTTTTCTGTTGACTCAAGGTGAAGAAATTGATATCTATTATTCTAAGTACTTACACATTTTGTAATACAAATGCAGATATAAATATGTAGCCAATAATTTATCAACTTAATTATTAATTTGCTTAAAATATATTTTACTGAAATTTTTAAATTTTGCTCAAGTCCACTTCTATGGTTATTTTTTTCATTTTAATTATTGTCCATGTCCTTAAATGAATCCTCTACAAGGAGAATTATTGAATATTCTTGAGGCCTTCCTATATCTTTTCTTTCCTTTTTGTTTCCAGTGAAGTATGAAGTAGTAGGAATCTCTATAACCCCTTGCTATTACTATATGAATTACTATCAACTTTTCTTTTAATCATTTTCTGGATAATATCCCTTATGACATTCCTTGTGTTTAAATTATTTTTAGTAACATGTCACAGTCTATTTATCCATTCAATTGATAATTCTGTGGGATATATTACATAATCACTCTGAATGGCTTAAAATATAGAATGAAAAATGCGCCAAATTTGTTTTGAAATTATATAATTTTACTGGCATCTTTTTTTCTCTATCGTCTACATTTCCTCCTATGTGCTCCCCCTCCACAGCCCCAGAGAACCATGTCTTATGACAAAGAATGATTTTTAGGGGAAAAAAAAGGATAAAGAAGAAAAATATTAAAATCCATCAATACATAAAAAATTATCTGACATTATATAAAATGTCCCATTCCCATGAATCTGCCACTTCTGCAAAGTAGTGGGAAATATATCTTTTTGAGAGCCAAATGTGTTTTTAATTTTGCAGCATTCATTTCTGTTTTTTCTTTAATTATTTCCATTAACATCGTCATTATCAGTTTATATTTTGCTTCCCCGAACTGCTTGCTAATCTTGATATTGCTTCACTGAAGTCTTTTACCTGCATTAAAAAAAAAAAACCCACAAGCGAATGAAGAGTTAAGGGGGAGGGGGAGGGGGAATGGAAGGGGGAGAGAGAGAGAGGAAGAGAGGGAGATTTTATATATATATGAATCAGGTGATACTTTGTTTGATCAGCTGCAGCTTTTTGTTGCTGCAAAATCCTTACCCATTAACACCAATATTCTCACAATGCTTCCACAATGATACAAATTATAAAAATAAACAAAAATAACAATTATAGAATTTTAGGGCTAATAGGGCCAAAAGTGGACACTTGAAAATAAGTGGAATTACTGAAAAACAATCTCCTATATAGCAAACATAAAATGATCTTCTTGGCACTACTTGAAAATTTCTAATAATGAGGGAACCACCAGGTGCCAAGGAAACTCATGCCCCTTTTGTATTGCTGTAATGCTAGGAAGGCTGTTGTTGCTGTTCCCTCAAATCAAGCCTCAATTTGTCATTAAAAGCTTTTCTCCATTGTTTCCAATTCTTCCTTTCAAGGTCAAGCTGTTCAATTTCAATTCCACTTCCACATATAACAGCCTTTCAAGTATTTAAAGACTGATCTCAACACCTCCTTCTAATATTATTTTCTATGCTAAACATACACAGAACAAAATAGTAAAGGACAGAACCTTATGTAACTTTGATTCAAGACCTTTCATCACTCTCATTATTCTATTCTCGACATCTTCAAATTATTAGTCTTTCCTAACCTATATTGCCAGGAGTTGAAGAAAGTACTCCAGATGTGGGCTGACCAGGTAATATAACAGAGGAAATTTCATCTGTTTATAACTGAAAAGTATTCTTCTCTTAACACAACCTAGGAATGCATCAGACTTTTTTTTCCCATATGATAAATCACTGCTGAATTCGAATTCCTAGGTTATTTATAGAGAAACTCTCTAAGTATGTTTTCCCCAAACTTAAATTTGCAAGTTTATTTTTAATACACATTATTCTCTTTTAATTATATCTTAATAGATATAATCCACTTCTCTTTTTGGATCCTGATTTGAATTTCAGGGATCTGTCAAGTTTTTGCAACATCATAGCATTTTATAGGCATACCATCTATACTTTTATTTAGATGACTGATAAAACTGTTCAGTAGCACAGTCAATGAAACAGATTCCTGAAATATTCTTTTGGAAATCAATAACAAATTAATTTGGAAACATTCAAAACTTTTCTGAATTGAGTCATTCAATCAGTTCCAACATATCCACCTAATTCCATCATCTAGCCCATAATGCCTTATGTTTTCCATAAAAATAGCATGAAATATTATATCAAATTCTTTTCTAAAATTCTAGGTATCCAATATCTGTAGTATTCCTCTGGTATACTATATTAATTACCCTCCTAGGGAATAATCTTTAATGGTTAATAATTTATCCAAATTTCTAATAACTAATAACCATTCAAAAACTAATAAAAATAACTAATCCATACTAAAGCATTGTTTCTTTTTTGAGGCAATTAGAGTTTAGAGATTTCCCAGGGTTACACAGCTAATATATCTTGAGACTGGATTTGAATTCAGGTCTTCTTGACTCCAGGGCCCATGTTTTATGTATTGTGCTACATAGCTGCCTCATATACTAGAGTTTTCCAAGGAATTAAAGTCACTGCTTTTCAGAGTTTCTGTTTTCTTTCTTTAAAGAAAAATCAAAAACATATTTTGCCTTCTTTTAATCTCTATAATTTTTAAATTATCAATAAAAGTAGCTAAGAAATTGAATTGACACATTCTTTCTGTACCAACATATATTATTTATCACCTTTATTCAAGATGAGATGTTTGCATCTATAAACTGATACTAAGATACTATATAGCATATGACCAAAAAGGACATTTTATTTTAATAAAGTGACAATTATAGACAATAGATGAATGCCTACTTTAGTATGTTGGCTACTCTGGATCTATGGATTCACTAAAGGAATAAAAAGCATTTTTGGCAAGTATGCCACTAACTAAACTATTTCCCTAAAGATAAGGCCATACAGATAGTAGATATTATTATGTAGGTCTTTTGTTTAGTTATTTTTCAATCATATCCAACTCTATTTGAACCCTTTTGAGATTTTCTTGGCAAGAATATTAGAATGGTTTGCCATTGCCTTCCCCAGCTCACTTTACAGATAAGGAAACTACAGATGAGGCAAACAGGGTTAAGTGACTTGCCCAGGGTCATACAGCTAGTAAGTATCTGAGACCAGAATTGAACTTGGGAAGATAAGTTTTCCTGATTCCAGGCCAAAGATTTCTATCCACTATGCCACATAGTGATGAATGGTATACATAGATGATATTATATAAAGAGAGTTGTATTAAACCTTTTCCCTGTGGATAGAAGGAAAATTATTGAAGATCTCAAATTTCTTTCCCTTAAGAAGATATTAATTTAATATGTCCAATAAAGAAAAAATACAACTTCATAAGGATCATCAAAAATAACTTTAGATTATCTATTTCTTTTTGTCATTGTTAGAATTAATATCTTTGGGATCCCTCCCTTCCTTTCCCTGTCATGTATGCTGTCATTATTTCTTATCCAATAGTTTAAGGTTTTTTCCCCTTTAACTCACTGTAGGCTCTCCATATAATATCCTGAACACAGCATCTGTTAGAAATAACTGTTAACAGTCACCCTGTTATTGTGCCTTAATTTTGATTGATTCATACTGCTTACTGTATTTACTGTGTTATTTCTTAGTCGTTTCAGTCATGTCTGAGTCTCCATGACCCCATAGTGGAGTTTTCTTGGCAAAAATAGTGGTATAGTTTGCTATTTGCTTCTCCAGTTCATTTTACCGATGAAGAAAAAAGACAAACCTGGTTAAGTGACTTGCCCAATGTAACACAGCTACTAAGTGTCTGAGACAAGATTTGAACTCTTCAGAGAGCCCTGGTGCTCTATCCACTGCACCCCACACATATTAATATATACATGTACTTTGTGGCAAATAAACCTCTATTTCGTTATCTTTCTGAGCTGACAATATCATGCCAAACTGCATTCAAATACTGGCAAGTCAGTAATCTCCTAGAAGTGGTGATGACACAGCTATGAATTGCTTTCAGTACAGTCTTTCAAAACCATATCATGGAGGAACATGAGTAAGAGACATTAAAAACATGCACATCTGTTTCATAATAAGAAACCACAATTGACATATCTTCCAGCTAAGTCTATATTAGGTAGTATACATTTTTGCCATAATAATGCCAAATAATTCTACATAGTAGCTTTCCCAATTATTTCCCTCATAAGTACTCATTTCAGACATACACACATACATGCTCACAAATCATATATATGTTCCTATATTCATTATCAAGTATATTCAAGTTGCCTGTGTATGTTTGATTTCCCAATATAAAATGTTAGTGGTTCACTGGAAACAAAACTGCTTCACCTATTTATTTTAGATTTTCCATTAGTGCTCTTTAATTTGCAAACAAAAAAAAATAATAAATTGTGTTAACTACTCTTCATTTAAAAAAAAACCTTATTTTATAGAGAGATAAATATGGGTTTTATTAGTAACAATATTAAATTTGCATGCACTCTCATTAAAAAAAAATTCCTAGAAAGAAGAATGTATGTATGCCTATATTCTAATTTCTAGGAATTTGCTTGACTAATATTTTGGTTAAAAGATGTCTTCTCTTTGAAAAATGAAGAATTAAATTTGAAAAATGAAACTAATAACATGTACAGCTACTTTTTTCTGTAAAGATTTAAGACAAAGAATTTATAGTTGGACTCATGCTTTATAGCCTTTGTTTTCTTTTTATTTACATTTTTGATGGAATCAAAATGACCGCAAATTTAAAAACATCAATATCTACTCTGTTTTTAAGTGGCATTACAAATTGTGCATTTAAGGCATGGCAATTACCTGTCATACAAATTACCCCCAATTAGTATGTTTTATGTTCATACTTCTGTGCTTAAGAAACATGAAATTCTTTTAAACTGATTTACCATTAACCAAAGAAAAATCAACAACATTGGCTATTAAATTCTCTTACTTTCCCCATGTATTACTAAGTTTTACAAACCTTTACAGTACCTCCCCACATACTTTAATACAAGCTCATTGAAGCCTCTTTTGTCTTATTTAGCATGTACTCTTACATACTCAGTAGACCAGGGTTTCCTAACCTTGTGTCTATAATTTTAAAAAAGTATTTAAAAATATATTAAAATATATTTCCTTTGTATTCTATCCTTTTAAATATATTATTCTGAGGAGTCCATAGTCTTCACCAAACTACCTAAGGACACGGACATGGACACATGGACACACACACACACAAACACACACATACAAACTAGATAACAACTGCTACACTCTACATTTCAAGTCTACCCTGGCTTTCCCATTATGATCATTCTGAGTGTTTGTTGAACTTGGAGAATTGCAAATGAATTACTGGTTTTAAAGACTTCTTGATTGTGGCCTTGCCTCTGCTATTCCAACTACTTCTCTCAAATGACAAGGTATCCATAACACTTTACAGCTGGCCATGGCAAAGAAAAGCATTAGTGACAGCAACAGGTATTGTCCAAATACATTATTTAGGAACATTGTCCAAATAGAACTGTTTTTCAATTTCATATTCCTGTTAGTTATGTCAGTATAAATGCTTTAATGCCCAATGGCAGTCTATTTTTACTTTTGCTACCAGCCTTTTTTTAGACACTAATTTCAACCCTTCTTTTCACTCTGAATACTGCCATTCACCTCTGCTTTTTCAGTTACACAACACCCTGCTTACCAACCCATGACTAATACAAAGGGCTTCTGTCTTCTAATTCTAGAGGGAACTATCCTTCAAATTTCAGCTTGAATGTATTCCATCTCCATGTGCAACATTTCACATGATAGAACTTGGTTTTTAGCAGCAAAATTGATTAATACCTGGACTTTTAAAGGGTTAGGATGAGAGTTAGGGTTAGGGTTAGTGCCGGAATTAGAGTTAGGTTTAGGGTTAGGGTTAGTGCTGGAATTAGGGTTTGGTTTAGTGATAATTTTAGGGTTAGGGTTAGATTTAGGATTAGGGTTAGGATTAGGCTTAGAATTAGGGTTAGGCTTAAGGTTAGGGTTAGGATTAGGCTTAGAGTTAGGGTTAGGCTTAGAGTTAGTATTAGGTTTAGGGTTAGGATTATTACTGGAATTAGGGTTAGGTTTTAGGTTAGGGTTAGACTTAGGGTTAGTTCAGGAATGAGGGTGAGTCTTAGGATTAGGTTTATGTTTAGGTTTATGGGGTTAGGGTTAAGAAGAGGATTATTTTAAGTGTTAGGTTTAGGGTTAGAATTAGTGTTCATGTTAGTGCTGGAATGGAATTAGGACTAGGTTTACTGTTAATGCCAGAATTAAGGTTAGGTTTAGTGCCAGAATTAGGGTAAGATTTAAGGTTAGGGATAAATTTATTGTTGGTAATATGGTTAAGGTTACGTTTAGCATTCGGTTTAGGTTTATGTGTATTGTTAGGGTTAGGCTTAGTGCTGGGCTTAGGGTTAGTGTTAATTATTAGTATTAGGAATTAGAGTTAGGTTTATTGTTATTACTGGAATTAGGATTAGGTTTACAGTTTGAGTTAGCCTTGTATTTAGGGTTTCTTTTTTGTTTAGGGTTATGGTTATTCCCTCAACAAGGTTTAGGTTTAATTTTAGGTTTTGTTTTATAATTAGTGTTAAAGCTAGAATTAGGGTTTTGTTTAGTGTTATTTTTATTTTTATGGACAAGTTTATGTTTAGAGTTAGGTTTCGGCTTAGGTTTACTTTTCATTTATGGTTAGGTTTAGGTTTATGTTTAGGGTTACTGTTAGTGCCAGAATTAGTGTTAGTGCTTGAATTAAGGTTAGCCTTAGGATGGTTTTAATGCTGGAAGAGAATTTGTGTTAGGGTTAGGCTCGTGGCTAGGGTTGTTGTTAATTTTAGGGTTAAAATTTGTCATGGAATTAGGTTTAGGGTTTATGCTGGAATTAGGGTTAGGTTTATGGTTAGAACTAGGTTTGGAGTTATATTTGCTTTAGGCTTAGTTCCAGAAGTATGGTTTAGGTTAGTTTTAGTGTTATTGTTAGGGTTAGGATTAAGGTTAGGGTTAGTTCTGGAATTAAGGTTACTGCCAGAATTAATATTAAGATTAGGTTTAGTGTTAGGTTTAGGGTTAGGGCTAGGATTAGGGTTTTGTTTAGTTTTAGAGTTAGGGCTTGCATTATTTTCAGAATAAATTTTAGTGACAGAATTAGCTTTAGTGTTATGGTTAGAGTTAGTACTGGAATTAGTGTTAGGATTATGGTTAGTGCCAGAATAAATTTAAGGGTTTGTTTTATGTTTCCATCTCCTCCAGAGAACTCATTTTCACAATTTCCATGTAACTCCATGTCCTCACTTGTTCTTATTCATGTGCCTTGCTACTGTGCTTCATTTTTTAAAATGCTTTTTGATTTTTTGTTTTATCATTTCACTTTCATTTTTAAATACATCACTCTTAAACCTTCAATTATAATATAGAAACAACTAAGCAAATTCAAATGACATAATGTTTTCATTTGACTAAATGTGACCTGTACATTTGCTTTTTTTTTCTTTAGTGGTTTTCAACTCTTATTTTCCCCTCTCCTAGTTGTGTCAATTTACAATATTCATCATCAATCTGTCTCTTGTTTGAGATTTATTATCACTGAAAACAAGGGGGATGTTTTGTCATATTATTTGGAGCTAGTACTGCATAGTGATTAGAGAGATGGTCTTGATTTAAGGAAGAAACTGGTCTAATGTTCTACCTTTTATAAATAATGAATTAATAAGTGTGAAATATCACTAAATCTCCCAATGCCTAGGCAAATCTGCAAGTATGTAGGTTAGGTTAGGTTTAGGATTACGGTTAGGTTTAGGCTTAGGCTTAGTTTTAGTGTTAGTGTTAGGGTTAGTGCCAGAATTAGAATTAGGGTTAGGGTTACTGTTAGGGTTAAGCTTAGCTTTAGGTTTAGGGTTAGTGTTAGTGCCAGAATTAGGGTTAGAGTTAGGGTTAGGGTTAATTGTGCAATTAGGGTTAGGGTTACTGCTGGATTAGAATTATGGTTAGGGTTAGGATTAGGGTTCATGACAGAATTACAGTTTATGTTATGGTTAGAGTTTCCATATCCTCCATGGAACTCATTCTCAGAATTTCCATGGATCTCCAAATTCCCTCTGTGGTTCTTATGTGACTTGCTACTGAGGTTCATTTTTAAATGTTTTGTTGAATCTTTGTCTTATCTTTTTACAGTCATTTGTGTGTGTGTATATATATATATATATATAGAGAGAGAGAGAGAGAGATAGATATATAGATATAGATATAGATATCTATATATCACTCTAAAACCTTCAATTATAACAAAGAAACAATTTAGCAATCCTATATGACATCGCGTTTTCATTTTTCAAAATGTACTAGGTGCATTTCCTTTTTTTTCAGTAGTATTTCACTGTTATTTTCCTCTCACCTATATCTGACAATTTTCAGTATTTATCATCATTCTGTATGTTGAAATTATTCTTAGAAGTATGAAAATATTGATTGCTCACATATAGACAGTAGATTAAAAGATGACTGATCATTTCTTTTATTGCAATTTCTAAGTGACACAATCCATTTATAAAATTAGGTGCCTCTATCTCTTGTTTGTGATTTTTTATCACTGAAAACAATGGGAATATTTTTGTCACATTATTTGGTGCTAATATTGTATAGTGAATACAGAGCTGACCTTGATTTAAGGAAGAAACTGGAGTAATGTTCTGCCTCTTATGAATAATGAATTAATTAGTATGAAATGTCACTTAATTTCTCAATGCTTAGGCAAATATCTAAGACTGTAGGTTGCAAAAAATATGCTTCCCTGAAGAAGGAGTTACCTGAACTCAAAGAATTTTCTGATAATGACAGTTATTATATTTAGAATTATCTTTCACTTAGAAGATAACAGAGATGTAGTTGAGATCTCACTTTTAGAAAAGATAAAAGTTCTCTACAAAGAAGACAAATAATTTGAAAATGGGCCATCATCTAACTAGTGGCAAAATCACAGTTAGAATTAAAGGCCTCTGAATTACTGTGTCAATGAAATTTTCATTACCCCACATTAAACTCAAAATATTTTATAGCATGTTCCAAAATGATAACAATTTTTGCCTTCACTATGTTTTTTAGAGTGTTATCAGTGAGAATCATTGGACTACAAAGAAGATAACAGAAATTGAGACATAGAAATAAACTATTCAAAGAATTTATTTAGAGCTCAGAATGAAAGGACATTCAAAAGGAAGAATGGTTCAACTGATTCTGTATGCCTATACAATTTACTATCTGTGCTGTTTATTTGGAATTATACTTATTCTGCCTTCTTTCATTTTTACTATTCTCTTGAACTCTTATGTCTCTCTATATTGTCATTTAACTACACTCCTGTCCCTCTATAATGCTTTAATATGGTATATTGGTGGTCATAAGTTCTTAAAAGCTATGTGAGTAAAATACAATGGCTGGAAATTTTTCAGAAATTGTCTTGGGAAGAGACTGGGTTGAGGAACATCTGTTCGAGAAGACTAGCTTTTCACAGTATCAATGTCATAATTTAAACCCAGGGATGCAAAAACCTGTAGTTGTGAGGGCTCTGCCCACCCAAAAACTCTTGGGGTTTCATGATATGTTGTGGTACAACTGTCTCAAAGAAGTCAGTCAGACCACCCTTAATGCAAGTATAGGCATTTATTGAGATTGCCTCCCATGAAGCAGGCTAAGTTCCAAAAGAAACCAGCAACTTTAGAGAAAGCAAGATGGATTTTTATAGGGTAAAGATGTTGATTACATAATCAACATTTAAATAATATATGGGAATATAATTAATATTTAAAAAGGCAGGAGGGGTTTGTTAAAGGATTAGGAAATGAAGGAGGGGCCCATCTATGGTTTGGTGGTTAAATATTCTGGTCTAATTGGTTAGCTATTGTGGTACTGTCTGGTCAAGATAGATAGGTATTATGGTCCTGTCTTAGGCTCGATGGATGATGTGATTGTGATTGAATACAAGAACACACCTGTTTCTGTGGGAATGGGTCTGAGAGCAGTGACTAGGTAGAGGCAGAAGCTGGATTGCATCATATTGACACACCTGCTGTTTCTGTGGGAACTAAGAGTTCATGGACACACCTGCTTTTCGATTGACCAGTGAGGGATATATGAAGAATTTAGGACATCGGGGGGAAGAGCTAGGTAGGTATAGGGGGCCTGCTATTCAGTGGGGCCAGGCCTATAATGAAATTATAATATTGGGGCTGGGGGCAATTTTATTAGCATTACATCATCAAGAGAGACAACACAAGAAATCACAAGAAACTCATTAACCTCACACATTTTCAAAAGGAGGTTGTGCAATAGCTTTGCCTTGTATTTAGACATGAAAATTGAGCTGCCAAATCTGGAAAGCATATGCAGACTCAGAAAACCTTTATGGGAGCAGTAAACTTTACTCATTTGAAGGCTTCTGGGAGAGGCAGCAGAGAAAAATAAGGAGTTTGAGAAAATAATTTTAGATCAGAAGTAATACCTCATATCACATTTAATTTCAAATAAGCTAATGATCAAAATATGAAAAGTTATATCGGAACAAAAAAAATTGGAAGGACAGACTTTTCTCAATTACATAAAGGAAACAAATTTGCTATCAGACAGGTCAAAGAAGAAATAATAAAAGATAAAAAAGTAATTTCAATTATATAGAAGTGTAAAGTTTTTATAAAAATAAGACTGACATAGCTAGAAATAGAAGAAAATATATGAGTTGGGAAAATATTTATACTAAATAATGCTAGTAAATCAAAATATCCAATTATATATAATATTCATATTTTATATACAATATGCATAAATTTTCTAGAATTTTATTTTCCAGCCAGCAGACACAGAGGCAGGCCTGAAAGGTGAGGCTGGCAGAGGCCTGATCAACTTCGAGGGCGAGTCTTCCCACCAACCACAAGGGCCACTACCCGGCCTACCACCAAAGTGCTGGGACTGGAAAGAGTAAGGTAAGAAGCAAATACAGAGGTCCCTGTCCTGGACAGCTAATACTCCTGGGGCTACCACTTCATAGCCCAGAAATTAAAAAAAAAAAACAGAGCCCCTATCAGGACCTCCATAGACCAGGATGACAGAGTGAACCTCACCTGCTCCAAACCCCCCCTCTGACTGTGAAAACATAGTAACTCTTGCCCCAGGGCAAAACCCTCTACAATAAAGGCTTGGGAACCCTAGAGGAAGGGCATGGCTAAGGGCCCTGCCTCAAAATGGGTAGAAAGCAGACTACAAAGACAAAGACTCTGGAGTCCTTACTATCCTCAGAGGGAGGAACCAAACTCTGAGGGAGACAATGTGGACTCCACACCCACAGCTGAAACATCAATAGGGAATGGGTCCCAAGCACAGAAGGCTTTCCTAAATGAGATGAAAAGGAACTTTGAAAACCAAATGAGAGAGATAGAAGACAAAATGAATAATTCTCTCAAAACAAAAATAGCAGAATTAGAAAAAAAAAACGTTATAATGAAGAAAACATCTCTCTAAAAAGAAAAGTGTATGATATGGAAAAGGAGCTCCAAAAATTAACCAAGGAAAATGATTTGCTGAAAACCAGAATCAACAAAATTGAAACAAATAACTCTATGAGGAGCCAAGAATTAGTCAAACAAAACAAAAAGAATGAAAAATTAGAAAAAGAGGTAAAATATCTCAAAGAAAAAATAATTGACCTGGAAAACAGATCCAGGAGAGATAATCTGAGAATCATAGACCTACTAGAATATCATGATGAAAAAATGAGCCTGGAAAACATTCTCCAAGAACTCATTAAGGAAAACTGCCCTGAGATATTAGAACCTGAGGGTAAAATAGAAATCAAGAGAATCCACCGGACACCTGCTGAAAGAGATCCCAAACTGAAAAGTCCTTGAAATGTTGTGGCCAAACTCCAGAATTACCAGATAAAAGAAAAAATACTTCAAGTGGCCAGAAAGAAACAATGCAATGTTGAGGGTCCACAGTGAGGATCGCACAGGATTTGGAAGCCTCTACAGTGAAAGATTGGAGGCAGTGGAATACAATTTTCCAGGAGGCAAAAGAGCTCGGGTTACAACCAAGGATCACATAACTAGAGAGACTGAGCATATTCTTCTAGGCAAAGACATAGTCATTCAACAATAAAATAGAGTTCCAGACCTTCTTGATAAAAATAGCCAGAACTCAATAGAAAATTCAACCTCCAATTACGAGATGCAACAGGGACGGAGAAAGGTAAACAAGGAGAACACACACACACACCCTACTATTTTATAAGAGCAACCTGGTTATAGACAAGTAGAGGGTGTGAGTATAAAATACACAGCATGACAATTTAAAAAAATCTTAGAAAGGGGTACAACGGGACTGCAGTGGAAGAAAGGGAATGAATGAGTGGAAAAGGGTAAATTATGCCACACAAAGAGATATAAAAACTGTATAGCAGAGGAAAAGGAGGGAGGGAGATGGGGATCATATGAGCTTTTCCCTCATTGGTTCTGGTGCAAGGAGGGAATAACAACCAGTTAAGCATAGGACTCTATGGAGAAGAAATGCAAAAAGTATTATTTCAGAGGGAAATAGAGGAGGAAGAAGAGCTTTGAATGAGATTTGTTCCTGTCACTCTTGGTGCAAAGAAGAAATAACATACTTCATTAAGTATAAAAATATCCTACAGTCAGTAGGAGGGGGAAAGGGCTATGAAAGGGGGAGGTGGTTAGTAGGGAGGGAAGAAGTAAGGGGAAAGGAGAGGTAAAGGGAGGGGGCCTGATAAGGGAGTACTGAAGGAGGCGGTGGTCAAAAGGAAAACTATTAAGGGTGGGAATGGAGAAGGGGGAAAAATATGAGCCAAAGGCAATGTGAAGTCTTCTTGTAAGTGTATGTATGCAGTGTCTTTCATAGAGGAGGCTGTTAATAAATGTATCTTGAATTCAATTATTTCATATTAGTCAATGTTTGTCTAGTTTACATGAGAACAAAAAATCTGAAACAAAGCAGTCACCCAAAGTAGGCCTTGAATGACACTACCTCCTCCACCCCTTTTTAATGCTATGACTGGAAGACCAGAGGATAGAACACCATATTCTTATCTATACCCTCATTTAAAGGGAGTAGAAATTTGACTTGAAAGCATACACTTTGCATTTGTTGCTTTGACTTGTTTCTACTAAATGGAACATAATGACTCCAGGATGTGTACTCTCTGGGGTCACATGCCCTTAATCGCTACCACTTTCTAGTCTTCTTTTGTGTGTTGTCCCCTTTTCAGATTCGAAGCTCCCTTATAGTAGGTACTATTTTTTTTTATTAATTGTATCCCAAGTACTTAGTACAATCTGGACACATAGTAGGCACTTAATAAATGTTGATTGGATTGTACCCTACAATTAGAAAATAGAGACTTGAAAAAAAATCCTTCATATGCCAATCTGAAGTGACAACTATGAAGCATGGAGAGATTTATAAAAACTGATATCTAGGGAAATAAGCTGGTTGAGAAATATAATATTAACAATGAATATAACTGCTAATAGAAAGGAAAAATCACAAAACTTAACACTAGAAAAATGATAAACAAGGTAAGTCCTAGGAAAGCAATTGAAATATATATAGCTTTCTCTTCATTGCAGATATGTGACAGGCTATTTAACATTCTATCAGATGTGGTACATATGGCCATTTGTTTTGCCAAACTGCAAAACTGTATTTTTAATCATTTAAAAGAGAGACTATAGTTGTATAGAAAAAAGAAGAGTGATATATTCCTAATTTTATTTGATATGAAAGCAAAAGGTATTAATGGGAAGCAAAGTGCTGATAAATTGAATGTAAGTGAGGCAGAGATACACGAAGTCATCAGCCTCACTCTTTCTTCCTGAGTCATTGAAATCTATTGGCAAGACAGAAGTCAAGGTGACTGATGACAGCCCAGGATGCAATAGATGATCTTGGCACCTTTGATGTCTGAGCAAGCTCTAAACATTACACAGCACCTACTTCAGCTGCCTTCATGGTCATTGAAACAAATTATTTTCATTTACTCATTCTGTCATATACCAAAATAAGGTCAAAAGGGTTAAATTAGGGGAGTATTAGAAAATGTACTTATCATATCTAAGGATAATGGAAGAACTTACAACAAGAAAGAGAAGAGAAAGAGAAGTCAAATGGATAAGTTTGATTACATGAAACTTTTTTTTTGCAGAAACGAAATGATGCAGGCAAAATTAGAAGGAAAGCAGAAACCTAGGGAAAGATTTTTTAGAACTTTCTTTAATCAAGGTCTTATTTGTCATATATTGAGGGAACTGAGTCAAATTTATAAAAAAAATACCTGAGTCATTTTCTAATTTATTAATCATCAAAGGATATGAACAGACAGTATTCAAAAGAAATCAAAGCTATCAATAGTCATATAAAATGTTTTAAGTCAGGATCAAATGTATATTAAAAAATACTCTGTGGTACCACCTCACACCAATCAGGTTGGCTAATATGTCAAAAAAGGGAAATGACAGATCTTGAAGGGGATGTGGAACTCTTGGAACACTAATACACTGTTGGTGAAGTTGTGAACTTGCTCAGTCATTCTGGAGAACAATTTGGAACTATACCTGGAGGGCTATAAAACTATGCATACCCTGTTTTTTGGAGGTGGAGGGCAAGGCAATTGGGGTTAAGTGATTTGCCCAAGGTCACACAGCTAGTGTGTTAAGTGACTAAGACAAGATTTGAATTGAGTTTCTCCTTTCTCCAGGGTTGGTGCTCTATTCACTGCACCACCTAGTTGCCCCCATGCATACACTTTGACCCAACAATATCATTACTAGGTTGGTAATTCAAAAATTAAATTTAAAAAGTAAAGGACCTATAAATACAAAAATATTTTAGCCCTCTTTATGACGTGGCAAAGAATTGGAAATTGAGGAGATGCCTATCAATTGGGGAAAAACTGAACATGTTGCATGATACATGATTGCAACAGAACACTATTGTATAAGAAATGACAAGAAAAATGGTTTCAGTAAAAGCTGGGAAGACTGATAGGACCTGTTGCAATTTGAAGTGAGCAGAACCAGGAAATCATCGTACACATTCACAGCAAGGTTGTAGTGATGACCAATTGTGAAAGACAGTTACTCTGATCAAGGGAATGGCATAAAAAATTTCAAAAGGACCCATAATGATAAACGACAGCCACCTCCAGAGAGAAAACTAATAAACTGTGAGTTCTGATGGACAGTAAACTTGTTTAGCTTTCTTTTTTTTTATTTTATGTTACATATTTTCTTATGCAACAAGGCTAATGTGAAAATGTTTTGCATGACTTCACATTTATAATCAATATTATATTGCTTGTCTTCTCAATGAATGGAAAAAAAGATGAGAAGAAAAGAGAGAATTTGGGACTACTTTACTTTTAAAATAATAGTAGAATAAGCAAAAAAAATTAAAAATTAAAATAAATGAACAATTTCTATTTAAAACTGACTAGAAAAAGTAGAGGTCTAGGTTGTGAAGAGATGTAAATGTCAAATAGAGCAGTTTATTATGGTCCTAGAGGCAATAGTTATATGGAATTGGATTTCCATTTCTATGATTGCCTCAGTTTTATTTATGGTTATATAGAAATGCCATTTATTTTATATAAATATCAATTAATATCTTTGCTAATTCCCTATGATTTTCTACATAATTCATTGTCAAAAGTAATGAGGATGTTCTTTTTCTCGTCTTAATATTTATACTTTTAGTTTCTCTCATCTTACTGCTATTGCAATAAAACAGTACTTAGCACAGTGATTGATGCATAATATATGCTTAATAATTATTTTTGATCCATTCATTGCTAGCATTTTTACTCCTGTATCCGTTGGTATGAATTCTAGTGTGCTCCTATCACATGTAATGCTTCCTTTCAGTTGTAGACGTATACTTTTCATTATGAAAATTAGGGTCCTTCAATGACTAATACTTCGAGATTTTAGCAAAATATGGTGTTCTATATTGTCAAAGACTTTTTGTACATGTTTTGGGATAATATAGAATTTTTTAGTTTTGTTTAGTTTTGTTTTTAATATGGTTAACTTTATTTAGTGTTTTCCTGGTGTTGAATCATCTTTGGATCCCTGGTTTAAATCCAACTTGGTCAGGATTTATGCTTTCTTTCAATTAATATCTTTGTTAATTCCCTATGATTGTCTACATAATTCATTGTCATAAGTAATAAGGATGTTCTTTGTTCATAAGGAATGAGGATGTTTCTTTGATGAATCACTGTAGTCTCTTAGTATTTGCTTTAATTTTTAAAATTAATATTACAGCGGTCCATAGCTGTGTTTCAGTGCTTCATTCTGCCCTGGTTTGGGATTAAGAACTATATTTGTGCCTTATAATGAATCTGGCAGGATTGTGTCTTTTTCAATTTAATAATAATTTGTATATTATTGAAAGTATTTTTTTTCTTTTTCAAATTTGATCAAATTCTCCTATGAATCTATGTTTATCAAGACTCATTTTTGGTATTCCCTTTACCACTAGTTTTGCTTATTTTTCTGAGATTGATTATTGAGGTTCTATGTTTAGGCTCTCAGTTTGGGTATTTATATTTTTAAGGTATTTATCTACTTTTGTGTTTTAGTTTTACTAGCATTTCACTATGCATATTAAAATTTCATAATTTTATTTCTCCTGGTTTTGTTTGTGATTTACATTGTTAGCTCATATGATTATTTTATTTTCTGCCTTATGTTTGATTGGCTTATCTAAAGGTTTATAAGTATTATTACCTTTTCCAAAAATCAATTCTAATTATATTTAGTATTTTGCAGGCTTTTTCTTTCCACGTTTCCCATTTCTCCTTTAATTCTTAATATCTCTCCATTTTGATAATTTTATATTTACTTATGTGTTTTCTATCCTTGAAAAAAGTAAATTTATTTCCCTAATCCTCCATTTTTCTCTTTGTTATGATACCTACTGTAAGATCCATATCTTCATTTATTGATTATCTCTCTCTTCCCACATAGAAACATTCTTTACAGAGACCGTATCTTAGCAGAGGAAATTTTCCCCATTTCTTATTCCCTATTTCAAATCCTTCCTAGTTTCTTCACCCAATTTCCTGTATGTCTTCTTTTTTGTTAGGGACAAAGTTATTTGCCCTTCATTTTTAACTTTTTTTAATTTTTCAAAAGCTTTATTAACTTCTGATTTACATCATTCATTTATGCCAGATTTTGAGTTACAAATTTTCTCCCTGTTTTTTCCCTACTGAATGCCCAAAACAGCAGTCCAACATGATATCACCTCCTCCAATGTGCTCTCTCCCATATTTTCTCCCATACCCTTTTCAACTTTTCCAGTAGGGCATGGTGGATCTCTATGCCCAAGTGCCTGTATATCTTATTTCCCAATTACATGTAAAATAGTATTAATTATAGTATGTATATATATATATATATACATACACACACACACACACACACACACACATATATATATATATGTATGTATGTATTTTTAACATTTGATTTTAAAACTTTGAATACTAGATTCATTCCCTTCCTTCCTTGTCACCCACCCTTACTGGGAAGGTAAGCAGTTCAGTATAGTTTGAACATGTGTAGCTAATGCAAAACATTAACATAGTAGATATATTGTAAAAGACTAACTGTATCTCCCCCCCTCCTATCCCACCTCTCACTTTTTCTATTCTCTACTTTGATCCCATATCTTTTCAAAAGAGGGTGCTTCCAAATTCCCTCCCCCACCCCCAGCCTGGCCTCCCTTTCATCATCCCCCCTCTCATCCCATTCCCATCTACTCTCCTGTAGGGTGAGATACCCTATTTACTGTGTATTTCATTCCCTCCTCAAGCCAAATTCAATGAGAATAAGGCTGACCCATTCCCTTTTGCCTTCCTATTCTTCCCCTCCATTGTAACCATTTTCCCTTGCCTCTTCTATATGACATAGTTTACCCCATTCTGTCTCTCCACATCACCTCTCATTATATTCCTCTCTCACCTCTTAATTTCACATTTTAAGAATCATCCCTTCCTATTAAATTGGTCCTGTGCCCTCTATCTATGTATACCTGTAAACATATGTACACATATTCACTTATGTATTCATATGCCCATATACCCTTATATATAGACATATATATTTCTATTCCCTTCAACTACTGAGAAAAGTTTCATAAGTTACAATTATTGTTTTTCCATGTAGGAATGTTAATAGTTCAACTTTGATAAGTTCCTTATGATTTCTTTTCCCTGTTGACCTTCTCATGCTTCTCTTGCTTCTTGTATCTGAATGTCAAATTTTCTATTCAACTCTGTTTTTTTCATCAAGAATGCTTGAAAGTCCTCTATTCTACTGAATGACCACATTTTCACCTGAAACAGGATGCTAAATTTTGCTGGGTAGGTGATTCTTAGTTTTAATCCCAGCTCCTTTGACCTATGGAATATCCCATTCCAAGCCTTTCAATCCCTCAATGTAGAAACTGCCATATCCTGGGTCATCCTGATTTTGTTTCCACAATATTCAAATTGTTTCTTCCTGGCTGCTTGTAATATTCTCTCCTTAATCTAGGAATTCTGGAACCTGGCTATAATATTCCTAGGATATTTCTTCAGGAGGTGATTGTTGAATTCCTTCAACCTTTATTTTGCCCTCTGATTCTAAAACATCAGGGCAGTTTTCCTTGAGGATTTCTTGGAGGATGATTTCTGGGTTCTTTCTTTGATCATGGCTTTCAGGTAGTCCAATAATTTTTTTTTTCCTCTCCTGGATATATTTTCCAGGTCAGTGGTTTTTCCCATGAGATATTCCACATTGCCTTCTATTCTTTCATTTGTTTGGATCTGTTTAACAGCATCTTGATTTCTCATAAAGTCATTATCTTCCATTTGCTCCAATCTAATTCTGAAGGAATGATTCTCCTCAGTGAACTTTTGAGATTCATTTTCTATCTGGCAATTTCGGCTTTTTAAGGCATTCTTCTCTTCATTGCCTTTTTGAGCCTCTTTTGCCATTTGAGTTAGTCTATTTTTTAAGGTATTATTTTCCTCAGTCAGGCTGTTGATTCTCATTGCATAATTTTCTTGCATCGTTCTCATTTCTCTTCCCAATTTTTCCTCCACTTCTCTTATCTGCTTCTTAAGTTCTTCTGTGGCCTGTAACCAGCTCGTATTTTCCTTTGAAGCTTTTGGTGGAGGAGTTCTGACTTCACTGTCTTCCTCCTATTCCATGCTGTGCTCCTTTTTGTCCCCCAAATAGGAGTCTAATGTTGGGTTCTTCTGTTTGCTTTGTTTCCTTTGCCTGGTCATGTTGCCACTCAATTACTTGGCCTTTGGTTTTCTTGCCACAATAGGACTCTGCTACCAGACAGGGAAGCTTTGTACCAAATGCTGGGGTTTTCTCAGCTGCCATAGGTATTAGTTGGATGCCCTCTCTGAAGTCTTCACACTCTGGCAAGCTGGACACACCCCCCAGTACCTCCACCCTAGACAGCAATCTAGATCCCAGCAGGTTAAAGCAAAAGCGATTACTCCTCAGCCTGATTGCTTGGTCCCCCTACACTTTGCAGGCCAGGAGCTAAAGCTGCCACATGGGAGCAGCTGCATAGCCAGCTCCTCATTGGCTTCTTGACCTGGGGGCCAAATCCAACGCACTCCCAACTACTGGGTCCCAAAGTCCACAGTACACTGACCTCTCACTTTGTCCTTAGCATCTATGTGTTGATAATTCTGGAGATGGCCACCGCTGCTGGTGATCTGGAGTCCCTCCATCTGGTGATTGGTCAGGCCTGCTCTGGGGCTAAAACCTTGAAGTGGGGCTGAGCTCAGCTCCCAGAACACTGTGCTGGCTGATTCCTGCCAGCCTTCTGGGCTGTCCTGAGCAGAAGGTTAGCTTTTCTGTGCCACTTGGTGGGTTCTGCAGCTCCAAAGTTTGTTCAGACTCCCCTTTAACATGGATTGGGGGAGGTAGAAGCCAGAGCCACGCAGAGTACCTGCTTCTACTCTGCCATCTTGACTCTGCCCCTCATTTTTAACTTTTAATTTGATTAGGGCACATGATATATGATATGATATGATCTTCTTTTCCCCATTCATTTCATACATTATTCCATTCTGCAACTTAATAGTTAAAATTTTTGTCTCTATTTATCCCATATTGAAAATCAATATTTTTGGTTATATGAAGACTACACTATCTTTGAATTTTCTTTTTGCTTGTTTATCTACATTGTCCCTCCTGTCTTTGCATTTGCCTTCCTAAGTAATTGTTTCTTTTTTTTTTCTTTTAGTGAGATTGGTCACTTTGGATTAAAATTTTGTTGTTGTTGTTTATTCTGCCTATTATTCCACAGTGTGGGCCATAAATTTTCTCACACTTCTTTTTCTCTTGTAAATTAGTCAGGAACATCCTGATATGGGTCCATGCACTCTTAAGAATCTCTGGAGGTTTCTACCTCATCAGGTTTTGATTCATTTTCCTATGTTTTGCACTATTTATTCAGAGATAACTGGGAATGTTTCCTGATCTAGATGCCATATTCTCTTCTTCATTAATATAATCCTTTTTAGTTTATTAGTTTATGTTCAAGATTTTTAACCAAGTTTTCTTCCTCTTATGAGTTTTGGTAATTTGCCTTTTTCTTACTCCTTTCCCTTTGATGGAAGATACCCTAGGGCTCTCTCAGACTTCTCCAATGCTGAGGAATTTATCTTCCACTGGTTTCAGTCAATAAGAGGATTGGCCTCAGCTTAATGGCACAACTTTAACCTCATGTCTCACAGCATACCATCTACAATGATACTTTGCTCCAATTTCTACTGTTAATCAATTATTTGGCAGAATGTGGAAAAGAAGAGAGGGCTGTCACACTAAAGTCAAAGACAAATTAATGTCTCATATTTGTTTTTCTGAGACACAGGCTGGAGAGATTAGTAGAGCTGCTTTCTTGCAAACCTGTGTCAGAATGTAACAACTGGTGGGGTGCTGAATGAGCAAGTTATAGGTTAGTGATTAGCTTTCTTGGCCTTTCTTTGAGGTTTCACATGATTGCTGTTCTTTGTATTTTAGACCATGGAGATAGCTGAAATTGCTATATCTCTTGAACAAAGTTTCTATTTTAAAGAGGTTTGAAGATCATGAGGTTTGGATAAAGTGTCTAGTCCTACATGAACTGCAAGTATGGTCACAATCTATTAAATTGAGATTGAACATCTTTTTTTTTAACAACCTAAAGTTGCCTCTTAATTGCATCCACCTAAAATAACTAGCGGCATAAGCACATACATGCATATGCATAAATATAAATACATTTATTCATGTACATTATATTGAATCTCAAAATTGGAAAGGACACCAGACACCCTCTAGTCCAACTAAATGACTTTCTTTTTTATGTGACAGTTATTAACTGATCTTTATGTGGGAGGGAATAAAGGTTCTTCAAAATGTTCATTGCTTTTGCTTTAGTGCCCTTCAACATGTTAATATCCTTCCTATAGGGTATCATTATATCAGACTTTGAGAGATATGAAGGACCTTAGTAGGCATTTAGTCCAACTCATATCTAAAGAAGGATTAAACTGTAGTTTACCTTTGAAATGGTCATAAAGGCTTTGCTTAAAGTGAGAAAAGATTCCCACCCTCAGAGGGAGATTTCATGAATGTGGTACATTGCTCATCTTATTCAGGCATTTTTTCAATGTATTAAGCAGTTTCACTTATTTTTTTTTCCTTTTCATAGATATGTATGTATATACATATATTTATATGCACATACACATATGTGTGTGTATCTCATATAGAAATGCTTCCTAGAAGAGGGAAAAGGAGACAAGACTATGGCAAATTATGGTGATATAAATGGTACTAATAAAAACTTTTTTTAAATGTGCATGAGTATGAGAAAATCTATTAAAATTATTGATCTGTTTTTAATATCAGTAAAATAAGAATAATGATACTTATACTATGTCCATAAACATTTTTGTGAGGAATGTACATTTTGAAAAGTTAGTGCCATAAATCTGAGTCATCTTCTCTTAAGAACATCATACCTGATCATCTTATTTGTCAACTTTACTATAATATTCAAAATTTGAAAAAGATAAAGAGAAAAATCATATTTTTCCCATTTTCTCCAAAGGATAACTTAGCAATAGCATTTATTCAAATCCTTTGGCAAATCCTTGTTGCAATTTTGAGTTGAATTTCAGTTGTGTATCACAACATTGCTTCATTCCATCTTTATCTTAAAACCTGAATGACTTCTGATTAACCTGGTGTCAAATAAAATCTATTTTAAAATCTTTATGAAAATGTTTCCTCTGAATGTTTTTTTCCTATCCATTGTGTGTTACAACAAGCACCCTAGAATACCCAGTATGGCTACTAGCACAGGTTCTTTGATTTGTTTTTCTAAAGGAAAGCAACTTTAAAAAGGGGTCAACAATCTTATTTTAATTGCATACACACACAAACACTTTCACATCTATGTCTGTGTATGTGTATAGTTCAATTAATTAAGCGGGAAAAGTCAGCACCCTGAACTTCAGAGAAAATACAAACAGAAATTAAAAGCAGAAAAAATACAGAGAAAATAAAATAAATCAACAGACAGGGCTTCTAGCTGTCTGACCAAAGCTAGATGTACATATTTACCAGAGAGAGAAGCACCAACATCTGGATTTTCAAAGCCAGGGGCTGCTTAACCCACAGTATCTTCTTGTCAAATCCCACAAACACTCTTCCAATGAGTGAAGCCCAAAGCAAAACCTCACTAAAGTATATATATAACCTTCTTCAGAGCCATGGGGCATCACAACGCTCATGACCCACTGCCTAATTACAAACTAACAAAAAGTGTGGGCCTTCCTGAAAAACAAACTTCTCCTAATAAAGCTTTCCTTGTTGGGTTTAGGTGAGGCCTATTAGTGGGCAGGGAAGATCTTCAACTCCCATTAACATTACACTGTGTTCTTAAAAACTTTCTTCCAAAAGAAAAAAAAAAAGAATAAATTAAGGGTTGAAGAATATCCTAGATTAATTATGAAGTAATATAAAAATCATAGAAATTGTATTAGCTGCTTTTTAATGGTTCCAATTATTCTAAGTCTCTCATCCTACATATTTTATTTTGCTTTCTGAATTGAACATTTGGAGACAATCTGGCTTTGTGTTACTATTTCCATTTTTTTTCAGATAGCTAAAAGAGAAAAAAATAAGTTAAATTACTTTTCCTATAGTTTTAAGAGATAGCATTTCAGAATTAAGATTAGAATTAAGATTCTCATACTTCTACCATAAAACCACAGGCTATATTTGAGCTGCCACTCTTCTCTCTACATATATTTAATTCACAAATTCTGTTATAGTGTTTGTAGGATCTACAATGTAAATACAAGAAATAATTTTTTTTTTTATATAGAGCATAGAGAGAGGATTCAAGTACCAGCCTAGACAATTTTTAGCCATGGAACCTTATTAAATTTTGATCTATATCACATCTAATTGCTTTTTAGTAGTCTTCATCCTTCTTGACCCCTCTAAAACCTCTGACATATTTGATGTCCTCTTTTACAAGATACTTTTTCTTCTCTAGGTTTTCATGTCACCACTTACTCCTTTCTATCTCACCCACTGTTCTTTCTCATTGTTTTTATTGGATCTTATATATAATAACTGGGCTCTGTCTTGGGTCCTGCTCTTTATGCTTTATCTATACTTTCTCACTTTGTTATCTTCCCATAAATTGAAAAACTATCTCCTAATGTTTGATTAACATTTGTGTACATATGTGTATACATATATGTGGGTTTATATATGTGTGCATGTATAAACACATATATTTTGGGTTCCAAATTCTCTCCCTTCAAACCTTCCCCACCTATTTTGAAGGCAAGCAATGTATCAATTATAAATGTGAAATAATGCAAAACATACTTCTATATTAGGTGTAAAACAGCAAGAAAAATAAAGTTAAGAAATCACACTTAAAAATACTCTCAAAGTTCACTAGTTCCTTCTCTGTAGGTGGATAGCATTTTTCATCAAGAGTCTTTTGGAATTGTATCAAAGCAATAAATTGATCAGAATAGCTAAATCTTTCATAACTGATCATCATTACAATATTGATGTTACTGAGTACAATTATTCTGGTTTTGCTTATTGTACTCTGTATTAGTATGTATATATCCTCAATTTTCTTGAAGTTTCTTAAACCTTTGCTGCTGTCAAGCACCCTCTTCTCATTAATACTGTCTTGTCTCTATAAGGCTTTTTTTGTGACATTGTTCTTTGCTAGTTCTTTCCCTCACAGCTCTTTCTTTCTCTCCTTTGACACATCTTCATCCATGTCTGCTAACTGTGGGATTCTCCAAGGTTATCCTGGTCCATGTTATCTTTTCTCTCTGTGCTATTTCACTTGGAGATCTTATCATATCCGATGAATTCAATTATGTTCTCCTTTTAAATGACTCTCAGATCTACTTTTCCAGCCTTACTCTCTCTCTTTACATCCAAACTCACATCTCTAAATAGCTATTAGAAATTTCAATCTAGATATACCATAGACATCTTAAATTCAACATGTCCAAAATTGGACTCATCAACCCCATGAAACCTCTTCTTACTTCCTTATTCCTTTCCAGGGCACTACCATCTTCTAATCACCCAGACCTACAAGGTTGGTGCCATCTCTGAGTCCTCATTCTCTCCTACTTCCCAGGTTGAATCAGTTACCAAGTCTTCTCATTGCAAATTTAAAATTTTTTCTCACACCCCAATCTCATTAGGTCATATTTTACTCAGCACAATGGTATTCATTAAACAGAAATTTAACAATGCCATCTTCTAATCCAATAAATTCCAGTGACTCTATTACTTCCAGGATCAAATGTCAAATTTCATCTTTTAAAACTCTTTATAATATATTCCCTGCCTAACTTTCTAGTCATTTTCTCTTATTACTTTCTAAATAATCCATGAAAGACTGACACTGTTCCTCAAACAAGACATTCTATCTCCCATCTCAGTATATTTTTGTAGCATGTTCCCCATGTCTAGTATTTTCTCACCTTATCTCTACCTCCTGGCTTTCCTGGCTTCATCAAATGCCAGGTAAAATTACATCTCCTACAAGAAATCTTTCCCAGACCCCTTCATATTTTGCACCCCCCTTGGGATTGTCACCAATTTATCCTTTATACATTTTTAAAATAATTCTTTAAGAATCTTGTTTGAACATTGTTATTTTTATACTATTTTACCACATTAGATTGTAAATGCCATGAAATTCATAATTATTTTTACCTTTTTTTTCCAGTACTTTGCAAAATGAATGGCGCATAATAAATGCTTTTTGATTTAACTTGATTACTACTGAGAGCACCATTGTTTTCTCAAATTCCCAAACTCAGAAGCTTAGAGTCAACATCATCAGTTACCATCAGATACCCAGGTATCCAATCTCTTTTCAATTCTAATCATTTATATCTACAATACATTTCTTTGGTAAGTTCCCACCTGAATTTTAATACCTTATTTTTCCTAATTACATGAAAATTACACATAGAGAATTACAATTCAGAGTCCAAAATTCTCTTCCAATCTTCTTCTACTCCCCTGTCATTGGAAAGAGAAGCAGTTTGATCAAGGTTAAACATGTGCAGTTATGCAAAACCTATTTCCATATTAGTCATGTGAAAGGTGACACAGACCAAAACAAAACAAATTGGGAAAAATAAAGTAAAATAACTGTATGCTTCAATATTCAAATTGCATTAGTTCTTTCTCTGGAGGTAGATAGAACGTTTTATTATAGGTCCTTCAGAATTGTCTCAGACCTTCGTACTGCTGGGAATAGCTAAGTCTTGCACAGTTTATCACTGTACAATATTGCTGTTACTATGTACAAAGTTCTCCTGGCTTTGCCTAGTTCACTTTGCATTAGTTCATGTAGTTCTTTTCAGGTTTTTCTGAAAACATCCCAATTATCATTTTCTATAGGACAATATTATTCCATCACAATTTCATGCCAAAATTTGTTCAATCATTTGCCAATTGATGGGTATCCCCTAAACTTCTAATAATTTCCCCACACAAAAGAGCTGCTATAAACATTTTTATACATAAAGATCCTTTTTTCTTTTTTTTTAACCTTTTCAGGACATAGACCTGGAGGTATTATTTCTGGATCAAAGGGTATGCACATTTTTTTTCTGTAGTCATAGGTCAAAATTCCTCTCTAAAATAATTGATCAGATCACAAGTCCACCAACAGTGAATAGTGTCCCAGTTTTCCAAAATATATGCTAAAATTTATAATGTCCTTTTCCATTAACCTCTCTGATAGGGTTGAGGTGTTACTTCATATTTGTTTTAATTTGAATTTCTCTAATCAATAGTTATTTAGAACATCTTTTCCTATGATAAAGGATAGCTTTGATTTCTTCATCTGAAAATTTCCTATTCATATCGTTTGATCACTTATCAACTGGGAAATATTATAAATTTGATTCAGTTCTCTATATATTTTACAAATGAGCTAATTTAATGTAATCAAAATTATCTATTTTGTGTCCTATAATACTCTCTATCTCTTGTTTAGTAATAATATTCTTCCCTTATCCATAAATCTAACATGTGAACTAGTCTACATTCTCCTAACCTGCATATGATGTCACCCTTTATATATAAATTATGTACCCATTTTGACTGTGTCTTGGTATTGTTTAGATATGACTTTATGTGAGAAATGTTTTATAATTGTGTACATATTGTTCCTAAATTTGTTTAGGCAGTTAGACTTCCAAGTATTTTATATATCATTGTGTCTGAAATTATTTTAAATGATTGTGTATATGTGGTTTGTCCTTCATTCTCAGAGAGGACCATGACATCAGGGAGATGATGACATGACTTGCAAATAATTTTGATTCGAGTGAGGGAGGACTGTGCAAAGTCACCAGTCTCACTTTCTCCCCCAGAGTCATCTGGGCCAGATATCAATCAGGACAAGCAGAGATGACCCAGGATTTTTATTTTAAACGGAATTTTTGTTTCTATCACGTGCTGCTAGAAATATTGATGATTTGTGGGGGTTTATTTTATATTCTGAAACTTTGCTAAAGTTTTTTCAACCTTTTTATTTGATTCTCTAGTAATCTCCAAGTGTACCATCATATCATTCATAAAGAGGAATAGTTTTGTTTCCTCATTGCCTAGTCTAATTCCTTCCATTTCTTTTCCTTCTCCTATTACTATATCTAGCATTTCTAGAAGAATATTTTAAAAATGGTGGTAATAATGGGCATCCTTGCTTTACCTCTTATCTTATTGGGAAGACTTGGCTAGATTATCCCCTTTAATAATGCTTGCTGATGGTTTTAGATAGATACTACTTATCATTTTGACAAAAGTTCCATTTCTTCCTGTGCTTTCTAGTATTTTTTAATAGGAATGGATGTTGCATTTTGTCAAAAGCTTTTTTGCTGCATCTATTGAGATGATCATATGATTTCTCTTGCATTTATTATTAATGTGGTCAATAATACTGATAATTTTCCTAATCATGAAGCACCTCTGTATTCCTGGTATAAATCATGTCTGTTAATGGTATATGATCCTTGTGATATATTGCTATAATCTCCTTGTTACTATTTTATTTAAAGTTCAATCTTCATTAAATAAATTATACTAAGTTTTGTTTCTCTTTTGTCACTTTTTCTAGTTTAGGTATCAGTATCTTATTTGTGTCATATAAGGAATTTAGACTCCTTCTTTGCTTATTTTATTCCGAATAGTTTATGTAGTAGAGTTCTTCACCAAACAGGGCCAACAAAGGGTCCCTTGTAATTTCCTTCTGACTAATTGTTCAAGCCTCCTACCATCTGTGGGCTAAGAGCTATGGAAGTTCATGAGAAAGTATCAGTTACCCTAAAGGCCTTCTGCTTCTTGAAACAGTGATTTATCTGCTACTGATTGCCTGGTGAAAGGGCCCTGGGCTTAGCCACTGGCTTGTATCTGGGCATGAGGTCTTGCTCCTGACTTGTGTTGGGCCTTTCTCAGGGCCTTACTCCTGGCTTTATGGTGCAGTATGAACTTGATAGTATTTCATTCTTATTACAGAGATATAGGTATTTCTTGCCAACCTTCTAAGTAGTCTTGAACTGGAATATTGTCTCACTCTGTCATTTTGTCCATTTAGTCAGTCCAGAATTTATTTTGAGGCATTATTTTAAAGATGCTTGGAAAGGAATTTGAGATAGGTCAGGTGAGTCAATGCCTTTACTCTACCATCTTGGCTCTGTTCCCTTCTTACCACTCCCATAGCAAATAACCCAAGTTCAGACTCTCATCAACTAATGCCTTTAGTATTTTAAGAGCTTTCTTTTTGGTCTTTAGGAAAAGTGATTTTCCTAAAGTGCAGATCTGACCAGATCAGTCCTCAACATAACACACTGTGATGGCTCCCTATTACCTTACAAAGCAAATATAAACCCCATTAGGGTGGCCAGGTGGCTCAGTAAGTAAGAGCTCTACCTCCAGCGTTGGGATGGCCTGGGGTTCAAATCCAGGTTCAGATATTTAGCATCACACCCAGAAATAACTGGCCGTGTAACCTTGAGCAAGTTACTTAACCCCGATTGCTTTAAAAAAATCTATAAACCCCATTGTTTGGCATCTAAATATGCTGCACAACCAAGGCCCTTACTACATTTACAATCTTAGTATATTTTAATCCACTTTAACATTCTATAATCAAACTACAGTGAACTACTAGCTGTTCAGCACAGAAGATGCTCCATCTCACAGCTCTGTGATTTTAATTAGCTAATCTCTTTCTGCCCGGACCCTTTCCTGAGCCCCTTCTTTTCCAAGGCCTCCTCAAGACTCTTTTCAAATTCCTTTTAAACAGGTAGCTGTCCCTCTATTGTTAGTGCCTTCTCTCTGAGACTATTTTGCATTTTCATTGTCTTCACTTGTATGTACATAGACATATGTTGTATTCTCAATGGTTTTGCCTTTATTTTTAACACCACTATTTAACAATGTCCCTGACAAATAATAAGTATTTAATAAATGCTTAACCAACATTGTTTCACCTAAAGTGAATATATTAATAAACTGCACAACCTATCTTGTACAACCTTTTCTCCAATTTGTACAATCATTGTCCACATTGTAATTAAAATATTCATAGGTTTATATTTGGTGACAATAAATACATATTGAGGCATTTTCATGATTTTCTATGTTTGGATAATGTCCAAAAGAGGTAAGGTGGTATGATGTAAATTATGTTACATAAGAAGTTCTAGATCAAATTCCGTTCTGTTACTTTCAAGAATCACCCAACTAGGTGTAGAGCCAAGATGGTGGAATGGAAGCAGTAACTTTTCTAAGCTCCTCAGTGAATCCCATCACTAAACTTTAAAAAGTGAATCTGAACGGATTTTAGAATGACAGAATCCACTGGGAGACAGAGCATGGCAGAATCCAGCTAAGGAAAATGCCCACATGGGTCTTGGCAGGGGGAGCATGGAGCATGTGGGGGCTGCATGGACTAGAGAGCAGACTACAGCAGAATAAAAAGGAGCCCCAGCCAACAGACTCACTCACCCCAAGGCAATTCAGACCATCTCACTAGCTTCTCACCACAGAATGGGAGGATCCTTTGGAGCTGGGTAAGAGAAAGAGCAGGGTCCAAATCAGAGACAGTAGCTTCTTCTGGGGCTATTAGCACACAGCCTGGAAGTTTAAAAATCACCTACCTGATTTTCCAGAGGCCAAGATGGCAAAGTAAACCCTAGCAGCTCCAATTCCCCTTCCCTGACCTAGAAAACCCAGAGATAAATGTCCCACCCAGGGTAAAATCCTGAAATAGCAGAAATAGTCTCAGGCTGAGGAGTCACTGCTAAAGGGTACAACCTAGGCAATAAGGAGTCTGAGGTGAAGGTCGGGAGGGGTCCCAACAAGCCCCACCTCACCTGACCATCAAGAGCTCCTAAAGCCCAGGGAGGTGGAGCCAGTAAGCTCTCACCACACAAGCCCAGGTGAACCTCAGCACTACCTGGGGAATCTGCAGACACCAGCATTGCCAGGCACCAGCTGCTGAGCCTACCTGAGCTGTAGCCCAGGGGCATAGAGGTGGAAATCTGAAGTGGCAAGACTACACTTCCCCCACAGTTTACTTTGTGAGACTTAGGGTGACTCAGGGGAAACACAGAGAATCCTGGCCTTGGCCTCAATCTAGACACCCAGAGGCTACAGCACACAAAGTCAACAACCAGGCCCTAAGCTCCCAGCCTGAGAAATCAGGAAATAGGAAATTACATAGAAAAGAAGGAAGCTGAGAAGGTGAAGGCAAGAAAATCAATCCAAGATTATTATAGCATGCAAGAACAACCAAATACAGAGGACAACACAGACTCTCTACTCACACCTGAGACCACAGAAGGAAATAAAAACTGGTCTCAAGACCCAAAAGCATTCTTGAAGAAGCTCAAGAAAGCTTTTAAAAGCCAAATTAGAGAGGTAGGAGATAAATTTAAGTCTACAGTGACCAAATTGGGAAAAAGTCTCACTGAAGAAAACAAATCCTTAAAAAGTAAAATTTGTGAACTGGGACAGAAGGTTCAAAATCTGACTGCAGAAAATACCTCCCTAAAAAAGGACCTTCAAAAACTAACCAAAGAAAATCACTAAAAATTAGAATCAGTCAAATCAAAGCTCAAAACTCTATGATCCACCAAGAGTCAATCAAGCAAAACATGAAGATTGAAAAATTAAAAGAAAGTGTAAAATATCTTA
This sequence comes from Petaurus breviceps papuanus, assembly GCF_028583685.1. NCBI lineage: Eukaryota > Metazoa > Chordata > Mammalia > Diprotodontia > Petauridae > Petaurus > Petaurus breviceps. The sequence goes on from NW_027186540.1 coordinate 9,821,734, forward strand.
CTTGAAAAACATCTGACTTGAAGAACAGATCCAGGATAGATAACCTAAGAATTATTGGTCTACCCAGAAAACCATGATGAAAAAAGAACCCTGGACAACATCCTCCAAGAGATTGTCAAAGAAAACTGTCCTGAAGTCCTACAATCAGAAGGTAAAATAGTTATTGAAAGAATTCGCCGGACTCCTCCTGAAAGAGATCTGAAAACTCTAAGAAATATAGTAACCTAATTCCAGAATTACAAGGTGATGAAAAAATACTGCAAAACAGCCAAAAATAAACAATTCAAATATCATATATCTACAGTCAGGATTACACAGGACCTAGCAGCTTCTACACTAAAATATCAGAGGGATTGAAATTCGATATTTTGTAAGACAAAAGAGCTAGGACTGCAAACAAGTATCAGCTACCTGGAAAAAGTGAGCATAATCTTACAGGCAAGGAATTGTTCTTTAATGAAATAAGGGACTTCCAGACTTTCCTGATGAAAAAAGCCAGAACTCAATGGAAAATATGATCTCCAATTACAAAACTCAAGAGAGGCATAAAAAGGTAAAGAATAAAAACACTCACACATACACACACATGCACACATGCATACTCACACATACATGCACATAACTTGGGATGCAATAAGAGCAAACTGTTTGCATCCCTGTATGAGAAGCTGATACCTCTCAATATTTAAATACATATGATTATCACTATGTTTAAAAGGCATAGATAGATAGATAGATAGATAGATAGATAGATAGATAGATAGATAGATAGATAGATAGATAGATAGATACCGGGTGTGAGTATGAATTAACTAATCTAATGGTTAAAAAAACTTATTAAGGAGTTCAAAGGGACTGTAATGGGATAAAAGGATGAGGCAGAAAAGGGTAAATCATGCAATACAAAGAGGCATAAAGACATGCTATAACATAGGGGAAGGAGAGAGGTAGATGAACATCATTTGAAAATTATTCTCATTGGTACTGGTTCAAAGAGGGATTAACATAGTCAACTAAGTTTAAGATTCTAACTTGAAAAGACAAAAACTCATTTTTAATAGAGGGAAAGGAGGGAGGGAGAGGAGCACTGTATAAAATTTATTCTCATTGGTTTGAGGCCAAAGAGGGAATAACATCCTCTGATAAGGATAAAAATCCATTGTGCCTTATAGGCTGTAGTAGTGGTGAGGGGAGAAAAGAAAGGGGGAGGTTATAAAGGAAGGAAATAGTAGTAAGGCGAAAAGGTAGGTAAAGAAGGGGGGGGTCACAGGGAGGAATAGTGAGGGAGGTGGTGGTCAAAAGCAAAACCCTTAAGGAGGAGAAGGGAGAAGGAAGAAATCAAAACATAAACAGGGGAAGGAATAGGATGGAGGGAAAAAGACAGATGGTAATCATTACTGTGAATGTGAATGGGATGAACTCTCCCATAAAATGGAGGATAGCAGAATTAACTAAAAACTGTAATCTACAATATGCTGTCTAAAAGAAACACATTTGAAACAAGGGGATATACACATGGTAAAGGTAAAAGGCTGGAGTAGCATATATTATGCTTCAACTAAAGAAAAAAAAACAGAGGTAGCAATCCTTATCTCACAAAAAGCAAAAGCAAAAATTGATCTAATTAAAAGAGATAGGGAAGGAAACTATATCCTGCTAAAGAGCACCATCAAGAGTGAAGCAATATCTTTACTTAACATATATGGACCAAGTGGTATAGCATCCAAATTCCTAGATGAAAAGTTAATGGAATTAGAGGAAGAAATGGATAGCAAAACTATACTACTGGGAGACATTAATCTCCCCCTCTTTGAACTTGATAAATCTAACCTCAAAGTAAACAAGAAAGAAGTTAAGGAGGGGAATAGAATTTTAGAGGGGCTAGATATGATAGATCTCTGGAGAAAACTGAATGGGGATAGAAAGGAATATACCTTCTCAGTGGTAAATGGCACATACACAAAAATCAACTATGTACTAGGGCACAAAACCTCATAATTCAGTGCAGAAAGGCAGAAATTTTAAATATATTATTCTCAGTTCATGATGTAATAAAAATCATATGCAATAAAGGGCCATAGAAAGATAGACTAAAAACTAATTGGAAACAAAATTATTATTATTTTTTTTTTGCTTTTTGGAGGGCAATTGGGTTTGAGCAACTTGCCCAAGGTAACACGGCTAGTTTGAGTGTGTGTGTGTGTGTGTGTGTGTGTGTGTGTGTGTGTGTATTTGTTAAGTGTCTGAGACCCTATTGGAACTCAGGTCCTTCTGACTAGAGCCGGTGCTCTATTCACTGTGCTTCCTAGCCACTCCTAACTAAACAATTTAATCCTAAAGAATGAGTGGGTCAAACAAGAAATTATATAAAAAATCAGTAACTCCATTCAAGGGAATGACAATAATGAAACAACACACCCAAATTTGTGGGATCCAGCAAAGGCTGTTCTTAGGGGAAATTTTACATCCCTAAGTGTATACATGAATAAATTAGAGAAAAGGGAGGTAAATGAATTAATTGGGCATGCACTTGAAAAAGCTAGAAAAAGAACAAATTGAAAATCCACAATTAAATACTAAATTAGAAATAATGAAAACCAAAGGAAAGATTACTGAATTTGAATTTGATTATTGAATTTGAATGAAGAAAATTGATATTAAGAAAACTATTGAATTAATAAATAAAACTAAGAGCTGGTTTTATGAAAAAAAAACAATAAAATTGATAGACCCTTATTCAGTATGACAAAAAAAGAAGAAAACCAAATAATGGCATCAAAAATGAAAAGTGTGGGGGATGCCAGGTAGTGCAGTAAGAGCACTGGCTCCAGAGTCGGGATGACCTGGGATCGAAACCGGGATCAGACACTTAGCACCCACCCAGAAATACCTGGCTGTGTAACCCTGAGCAAGGTACTTAACCCCAATTGCTTAGAGGAAGCCAGGTGGTGCAGTGAGTAAGAACATCAGCCCTAGAGTCGGGATGACCTGGGACCGAATCTGGCCTCAGATACTTAGCACCACACCCAGAAATAACTGGCCGTGTAACCAAGAGCAAGTTACTTAACCCCAATTGCTTTAAAAAAATAAAATGAAAAGTGCAACTCTACCTCCAATGAAGAGGAAATTAAAATATTAATTAGGAATTATTTTCCCAAATTGTATGCACATGAATTAGACAATCTTAATAAAATGGATGAAGATTTACAAAAATATAGGTTGCCCAGATTAACTGAAGAGGAAGTAAATTACTAAAATAACTCCATCTCAGAAAAAAGAAATTGAACAAGCCATCAGTGAACTCCATAGAAAAAAAAATCTCCAGGGCCAGATGGATTTACTAGCAAATTCTATCAAATATTTATAGAACAATTGATTCCAATACTCTACAAACTATTTGGGAATTTTAGTGAAGGAGTCCTACCAAATACTTTTTATGACACAATTATGGTACTGATACCTAAATCAGGAAGACATAAAATGGAGAAAGAAAATTACAGACCAATTTCCCTCATGAACATAGATGCAAAAAATTTAAGTAAAATATTAGCAAAAAGACTATAGCCACTTATTACAAGAATAATACATTTTGATCAGGTAGAATTTATTGCAAGGATGGTTTAATATTAGGAAAACCATCAGTATAATTGATAATATCAACAATACATCTAGCAGAAACCACATGACTATCTCAATAGATGTGGAAAAGGTTTTTAACATATAAGTACAACATCCATTCCTATTAAAAGCACTAGAAAGTATAGTAATAAATGGAGCCTTCCTTAAAATAATAGGTAGCATCTATTTAAAGCCACCAACAAGTGTTATATGTATGGGGATAATAATAATATATATATATTATTATATATAATATTATATTATGGGGATAATAAGCTAGAAACATTTCCAATAAGATCAGGGGGGAAACAAGAGTGTCCACTATCACCTCTCTTATTCAATCTGGTACTAGAAATGTTAGTGGTAGCAATTAGAGTAGAAAAAGAAATCAAAGGAATCAAATTAGGCAAAGAAGAAACCAAGATATCACTCTTTGCAGATCATATGATGATACACTTAGAGAATCCTAGAGAATCAAGTAAAAACTACTTGAGACAATAAATAAATTTGGCAAAGTTGCAGGATATAAAATAAACCCACATAAATCCTCAGCATTCCTGTATATTTCTAATGAAATACAACAGCAAGAGATATAAAGAGAAATCTAATTTAAAGTTACTGTAGACATTATAAAATATTTGGGAATCTACCTGCCAAAACAAACCCAGGTCCCATATGAATATAACCACAAAACACTTTTCACACAAATAAAGTCAGATGTAACTAATTGGAAAAAAATATCAATTGTTCATGTATGGGTTGAGCTAATATAATAAAATGACAATTTTACCTAAGCTAAATTACATATTTAGTGCCATACCAATCAATTTATCAAAAAATTACTTTATAGAGCTAGAAAAAATAGTAACATAATTCATTTCTGAACAAAAAGTCCAGAATATGAAGGGAATTAGTGAAAAGAAATGCTAGGGAAGGTCATCTAGCTATATCAGATTTTAATCTGTATTATAAAGCAGCAGTCATCAAAACTACTTGGTACTGGCTGAGGAATAGAGCAGTGGATCAATGGAATAGATTGGGTACATGAGACTCAGCAGTCAATGGCTATAGTAATGTACTGTTTGATAAACACAAAGAACAAAAACTGCTAGGAAAACTGGAATACAGTATAGCAGAAAGTGGGTATAGACCATTATCTAACTTCATATACCAAAATCAAGTCTAAATGGTTGCATAATCTAGGTATAAAGGCTGACACTGTAAACAATATGGGAAAGTAAGGAATAGTTTACCCGTCAGATTTATGGAGAGGGAAAGACTTTATGAACAAACAAGAATTAGAGAGCATTAATAAAATGCAAAATGGATAATTTTGATTACATGAAATTCAAAAGCTTCTGTACAAAAAAAGCCAATGTAACCAAGATTAAGAGGGAAGTGGGAAATTGGGAAAGAATTTTTAAAACTCATGCCTCTGGAAAAGGCCTCATTTATTTAAAGTAACTTAATATTTCATTTTTATTCCCATTTACAGTTAATATTAAAGGGAAAATTTAGTCTCATAGGAGTAGAGCTTTAGAATTGCAATAGTCTTGGAAGTCTTTGAATCCAATTCTATTTTTTAAAATGAAGCAAGTGAAGCAAGCCCAGAGAATTGCAGTTATTATGCCTCATTCCTACATGTAAAAATAATCTCAGATAGTATCTGAACCCATGTTTCCCTGATTCCAAGTTCAATATTCAATACAACATGTCAGTTCTACCCTGGGTCTACTTGAAGTACTCTGTTAAGTTTGTAAAGCTTCCTCTCATGATGGTACTTGCTGGAATTGAGCAATCAAACAAAAGAAACTGTTGAAATGTTTTGGAGAAATTGAATGCTAGTATGTACAAATAAGCAACTATTTACATAGAAATTTTTGATTCACATTGGCTATGTGTCAGTCAAAATATTCAAGCCAGTTTGTGTGTGCTGATAAGACCATTCTGAGCAAACATTGGAAGCCAGGACTCTGAACACTATGGTCTTTTTGATTGAATCATGATAATTTGGGATTCACTGATTTATTGTTTCCATTCCTTGTCCAGAAGCAAATAGATCATTCACATAAATGGATACGAAAGCACTCCTTCTAACACACTCACATTTAGAATGATTCATGCCATTCTAACACAATTGTTAAAGGGAAAAAATGTTTTCTTTTTTTTTTTTATTTATTATTAAGCAATCGGGGTTAAGTAACTTGCTCAAGGTTACACGGCCAGGTGTTTCTGGGTGGGTGCTAAGTGTCTGAGCCTGGGATTCGATCTCCAAGTCTTCTCAAACACTGGAGCCGGTGCTCTTACTCGCTGTGCTACCTGGCGGCCCCCAAAAATTGTGTTTTCAAACCAAAGATTGGATCAGTTTCCAAAGGATCTCCATGAAGGAAAAACAAACAAAATGGCACACAATTTTGTTTTGAGAAATGTCAGAGGTACTAGTGAGGAGGGATGAAAAATGAAAGAAAGATTTGGTTTTTGTAGTTGTTTTTGCTCATTTATTGGAAAGTTGAGAACTAAGAGCATAGTGTGTTGGATGCAGTGTCAGATGGGCTCAAAAATGCGGTTGATTTTTTGATAATTTCTTTTCTTTTTTTATGGAGAAAAGCTCACAGGAATGGAGAAAGTGAAAGTACATTCAGAAATTACTCCAATGTAAAAATAAAAGTCAGTGAAAATTGAAAGAAAATGTAATAAAAGGTTAGGAAAGTTTGACAGGCAAATTATTATACTAGGATCATCTAAATAATTTGTATGGCTCAAACTCAACAGGTCTTCAAACATCACAATAGAGTATGAATTGAATGGGGAAAACATAAACACATACTTAAAATTAATGTTAGCTCAAGATAATTTTTTTTTACTCCTGGCAAAATATCCTTTGTTTACCTCATACCAATCAATATTTTAAAATGTGTGCATGTTGAAATCCAGAATTTTGGGCCTCTTTCAAATTGAATTGCCATTTGAAAATATGTTTTTCTATTGCTTTGACTTTGCATGGTTTGGAGTTCTTTGTTTATAGTTAGCCAAAGCAAAGAATACTTCTAGACTATTTGAACCCCAAGTATCCAGAAGTTGCTCTTTGTCCTGTTTTTGTAATTTCTTTCCATATTTCAGTGCTTTTTCAATTTCTTAGAATTGTCTTTCATCGTTCTTGCTAATTTGGTCCTTCTGGAAACCAAGTGATGCCATCTGTCTTCCTTTACTAATCATTCTTTGATTTTTTCATATAATTATACCAACATATCAGATAGACAGAGAAGTTGTTTGTGAATATTGTTGAAAGCTTACCTTTTGCACTACAAGAAGGATTTTCTCTAAAGCAAGGGAATAGTTAGGAAAGCACTACTTTACTTTTGATTTTTTTAGTCTAAAAATGAAAATTTAATTATGAAAAGTGGAAAACATCTATCTAAAGTCATCTATCCAGTCATTGCACTTATGTATTTTTTAGACATCAAGTAGGAAGATTTTCTTCTAGCCAGTTTAGTCTCCATCTCCACTGGAAACATAACTTAGAATCTGTCAAGATTAGGTCCAGGGCCAGGCAAAATTTTAGACTGCATTAACATGTTCTTTGGCTTCTTCCCATCTTCCATTTCAACATCTTTTTCTTCCTTATGCTTCCTGCTACTGTCTTTGTTCTTCCTTCCTCTTTTCTGAGTAATAATCCTCCAGGCTGTACCTCAAACAAAACTCTTCTAGGGAATTAGATGATAACTTTAAGGATATTTGCATTTTGATTTGGCTTTGGAAGATCGAAAGGAGATCCATAATTTTTAGTAAAAGGCATTTTATGTAGCAAGATACGCAGTGGAAAAGTAATATTGCAGTGACTGGACATTGTAGAGCCCTCAAATCACATGAATTCCTCGTAAAGCTGTCCTTGGTCAGGACACAAGAATCGATATTAAAAGATTAATCAGGAATTATTTTTTTCAAAATTCTTCATCATGAACTCCAATGCCACATAATAAACTGTAGAAACAGTCATTTGCACATGAAGAATTTTATAGCTTCTATATTATGCTCTGCATTTTTCCCTTTAAAATATTTTCGAACATCCTCAAAGCATCAGAAACTTAGTTGAAATATGTTATACTACTCAGCCAGAATTTAACAATAGGTGAATTTTTATGAAATGAATATTCCGAATAACCACAATGTCAAATACCCACTTTGTTCTCTTTAATTTTTGTTGGCCCTAATCCTAGCTTTTCATTTAATTTGTATAATTATCTCTATGCTTCAAAGAACTTAAACAGTAAAAGATGTTATAATATTTTATAACACATTCATGTTCTTGACACCTTGATAATTTATTTGAGATAATATCCTATTTCCTTTTCCATTTATTAAATCTTCCTTCACATGACCTCGATTAAATGTTAATTTTTTAAATTGGCCAAATGGAGGAAAAGGAAATTTGCTCTTTGGTGCATTTCATATGTGACAAAGCATCTTGTTCTTATATGTTTGACCCTATAATATGAATAATTATATTATGAACTGGCACATATTGTGTGATGCTTAATATTATCATGTACTTCTTAACCATTGCAATCAGAAACAGCAAAGTAATTTGAAAAATGCCTGTTTATGAGATCTTTCATCTGAAATTTTAATTCTCTCATTGTTTATATTCTGAATTCAGTTGACTAACCTAGGATATGATTTATCTGACTAGGATAGGCTTTATCTGACATGTGTATAATCCCACTCTAATGTAATCCATTGGAAAAGATCCAAAATGTGGAGAGAAAAATGTCCTAAAATAGAGGGTGATAAGAACCATTAACTGAAGGAATGTGGAACTGTCAAAATTCAGTGAGTGTGGAAATAAGGTAATTAAGAAGAATTTAAGTGTTATTTGTTTCCTTTTTAAAAATTCAATTTTATTTTATTTTCAGTTCAAATTCTGTTCTTCCTCACCCTTCTTCCCAAATGAGAAATGATTTCCACTGAGAAATCAATATAAACAAAGATCTTTACAAATAAATATATATTTCATTTGTACTGATATAAATATAGATAATCATGCAAAACACATTCTCAGATTAGTCATATCCAAAAGAAAAGAAAATATGTTTTAATCTGTATTCTGAGTCCATCAGTTCTCTATCTGGAGGTGGGTAGCATATTTCATCATGAGACATTTAGGTTTGAGGTTGGTCACATAAAATTTCCTAAGTCTATCACAATAGTTTGTCTTTAAAACATGGTTGTTACTGTAAAACATTATTATTCTGGTTCTGTACTCTTTACTCTCTATTAATTCATATATCTTTTCTAAAGTTTTACTTAAGTCATATTATCCAACATTTCTTACAGCACAGCAGTATGCCATCACATTCTTATATCAAAAGTGTTCAGTCATTCTCAAATTAATGTCAGTTTTCTTTTTTCTTTTTTTTTTTTTGATTAGTGGTATCTATTTCCAATAGCTCTAGGAGAGAACATCCTCTTTTAACACTTTTGAGCTACTGAGGGCCCAAGGTAGATATTTACTATACTTAGAGGACAGATGTGCATGTTGTTGTCATTCTGTTCTGACTATCTTTTTTATGCGTTTCATTTATGGTGTATTGCATTTGCACTGTGATTAAGAGAAATTGCCTCCTGATATTTTAACAGTAGAGTCAGTCTGGAGAGAAACTGCTTGAACATTTTGACCATGTGACAAACTTAAATGGTGGTACCACAACTGGTGTCGATACTCACCTCACCCTTTCCTATAGCTTTACATATATGGACCATGTGTACATTTTAATGGTATCCATAGTTTATCCCAGAAAATACAGAACATTCACTTAAAGCTGAAGTTGATTAAAAATTTTCTTATTTTAAAGTTTTAATCCTTTTTTTTGTTTTCATTTATTTTTCTGAATGCCTTTGTACTTTGGAACATCTTTATTTGTCCTTTAAATATAAGAGTTTTTGGTAAATATTATGCTTAGTTTGACTCTGTACAAAAGAAATAAATGAGATTTTTTTTAACCAAAAAAGATTATGCTTGTACATATAGGTGAAAGGGTGAAAGGGCCCACAGGTAAAGAATATGATAAACACATTGTGGAGAATAAAACACATCTGTACTAGGTATCCTTTTGCTTAAGGTTTTCTTATATCCTGCTTGTTTCTTTTTGCTAATAATTTTCAATTATGCAGTTTTTGAATTGGTCTTATTAAAAAGGTTAAAATATATTCCTTGGGGAGGGTGGAGTCAAGATGTCAGAGTACAAACAGGACTTCTGCAGGGCTCCCACTTCCACATCCTCCAATTCATGTAAAAAATGACTCTAAACAAACTTTGGAGCTACAGAACCCACAAAATAACACAAAGAAGATAACCTCCCACCGAAGAAAGTCTGGCAGACTGGCAGGAAGGAACTAGCTCAGCACTCTAGGAGCAGATCTCGGAGCCAGAGGTTTTAGCCTCAGGGCAGCCACAACCAGCTGGAGAGACATCAGAACACCAACAGTAGAGTTATCAACCCATAGATGCTAAGGAGAAAGTGAGAGGTCAATGCAGTGTGGACGCTGGGACCTATAAGTTTGGGAGTGCAATTAGGCCATTGCCCCCAGGGTGAGAAGTGGCTGAGGTGTGGCAGCCATCCAGCCACTGCTACATGGAAGCTTCAGAGCTCCTAGCCTGCAAATTGTAGAGGGACTAAGCTACCACTCTGAGGGGTAATGTCTCTTGCTTTAACCTGCTTGGATCTGGATCACTGTCTCCATTGGAGGTCCTGGGTTGCATGAGCAGTGTGCCAGAGCATGTGGAGGCTTGAGAGAGGGCAGCCAACTAATAGCTCCAGCAGCTGAGAAAACCCCAGTGATTGGGACATATTCACCCTCTGTTAGCAGAGTTTTACTGTGGCAAAAAGCTCAAAAGTCAAGTAATAGAGTAGCAACATGAGCAAGCAATGGAAGCAAGTCAACTACAGCAATCTGACTTTATACTCCTATTTTGGGGATGAAAAAGATCAAAGCAGGTTACAGGAAGAAGAGAGCAAAGTCAGAACTCCTGCACCAAATTTTTTTTCCAAAAAAAAAAAAAGTAATAAGCTGCTTACAGGCCATAGAGGAGCTTAAGAAGGATTTTGATAACCAAATAAGAGAAGTGAAGCAAAAATTGGGAAAAGAAAAGAGAATGATGCAAGAAAATTATGAAATGAGAGTCAATAACCTGACTGAAGAAAATAACACCTTAAAAAGAGACTAACTCAAATGGCAAAGGAGGCACAAAAAGCCAATGAGGAGAAGAATGCCTTAAAAAGCCGAATTTGCCAGATGGAAAAAAACAATCTCAAAAGCTCACTGAAGAGAATCATTCCTTCAGAATTAGATTGGAGCAAATGGAAACTAGTGACTTAATGAGAAATCAAGATACTATTAAACAGATTCAAACAAATGACAAAATAGAAGGCAATGTGAAATATCTCACTGGAAAAACCACTGACCTGGAAAATAGATCCATGAGAGATAATTTAAAAATTATTGGACTACCTGAAAGCCATGATCAAAAAAAGAACCTAGAAATCATCCTTCAGGAAATTCTCAAGGAAAACTGCCCAGTTCTTTAAAACTAGAGGGCAAAATACAAATTGAAAGAATCCACTTAACTCCTGAAAATAATCCTTAAATGAAAACTCCTATTTATATTATAGCCAGATTCCAGAGTTCCCAGATAAAGGAGAAAATATTACCTGCAGCCAGGAAGAAACAATTTGAATATTATGGAAACACAAGCAGTATAACACAGGATCTAGCAGATTTTACATTGAGGGATCGAAGGGCTTGGAATATGATATTCTGGAGGTCAAAGGAGCTCAGATTAAAACCAAGAATCACCTACCCAGTAAAACTGAGTATAATGTTTCAGGGGAAAATATGGTCATGCAGTGGAATAGAGGACTTTCAAACATTCTTGATGAAATAAACAGAGTTGAATAGAAAATTTGACATTCAGATATAAGAAGCAAGAGGAGCATGAAAAGGTAAACAGGGAAAAGAAATCATAAGGAACTTATCAAAGTTGAACTACTTACATTCCTACGTGGAAAAACTATAATTGTAACTTATGAAACTTTTCTCAATATGAGAATAGTTGAAGGGAATAGAAATGTGTGTGTGTGTGTGTATATGTATACATATATACACACACATATATATATTCATACATACATATATATGTCTATATAGGATGGTATATGGGCATATGAATACATATGTGAGTGTGTGTATATATGATTGCATGTATACACACAGAGGGCACAGGACCAATTGAATATGAAGGGATGATACTTAGAAGGTGAAATTAAGAGGTGAGAGAGGAATATAATGATAGGAGATGGGGAGAGACAGAATGGGGAAAATTATCTCATATAGAAGAGGTAAGGGAAAACTGTTACAATGTAGAGGAACAACAGGAAGGTAAAAGGGAACGACTCAAAATTATTCTCATTGAATTTGGCTTAGGGAGGGAATGACATAGAAACTAAATAGTGTATCCCATGCTACAGGAGTATAGGGGGGAAGGGGACAAGAAGGGAGATAATGGAAGGGAGGGCAGACTGGGGAGGGAGGGGAGTTGAAAACACCCACTTTTAAAAAGGTACAGGATCAAAGTAGAGAATAGAACTAGTATGGGGTGGGATAGGATAGAGGGAAATATAGTCAGTCTTTCAAAATATATCCTCTATGGAAATGTTTTGCATAGCTACACATGTACAACCTATATTGAATTACTTATCTTCACAGTAAGGGTGAGTAACAAGAGAGGGAGGCGAAGAATCTGGAATTCAAATGTTTAAAATCAAATTTTTAAATATATGTATGTTATAATTATTATTATTTTACATGTAACTGGGAAATATGATATTCAGGCACTGGGGCATAGAGATCCACCATACTCTACTGGAAAGTCGGAGGGGTACTTGAGGAAGTTATCTGAAAGAGCACATTGGGGGAGGAGATATTCAGTGGGATTGCTGTTTTGGGGTGATGGGTAGGAAAAATGGGGAGAAAAATTGTAACTCAAAATCTTGTGGAAACAAATGATATAAACTAAAAAATATTTTAAAATTCACTTCAAAAATATATTTCTTGGTTTTGGTTAAAGTCAAATTTTGCCTTTTAAAAAATCTCCTTGTCGCCTAACCTGCTGAGTGCCTGCCCTTCATGCCATGTTTACCTGGTCTGACAGTAACCAAATGTGTTATGCCCAGTATCTCAAGATTGTGTAGACATAGGACTTACAGTTCTTGAAAGCTGAATCTCACAAAACCAAACAAAGAAACTATTGTCCTTGAGGGGATATTTAATGGGAAAAATAAAACATGTGGACTATAGGTGGAATTATTAATTAAATAACAAATATATAAATCTAGTCTAAGCCTATATGCTTTGCTTATGGGCTGTCATAGAAAAGTCAAGTCATAAAATCAATGAAAATGAAATGCATTATAGTAACAAAGGGTGTAAAACACACAATTATTCCTGGAAACGTTTCAATACCTTCATACTAGCAGAGAGATAAGAGGCAAAAACAAAAAGCAAAGAGAAAAATTTCTGGTCATTTCTTTGTCTGCCAGAATAATAATTTCTTTTTTTTTTTTGCTTTATTTTGGAGGGGAGAAGGCAGGACATTTGGAGTTATGTGACTTGCCTAAGGTCACACAGCTAGTACATCTTAAGTGTCTGATTGTGGATTTGAATTCAGGTCCTCCTAACTCTAGGGCCAGTGCTCTATTCACTGCATCACCTAGCTGCTCCTAGAATAATAATTCTCTTTTGACATCTTTTACTGTAGAGAAATTCAAAGAATTCCTTAGGTTATATATTACTCCATCCTCCAGAAGAAGGAAACCCAGGCTAGAGAGCTAGTTCAAAATAGAACAAACTGAATTTATTATTGTTCTTTTCCTATGGTTAACTTGAAAGAGAGAGCATAAGAAAAAGTAAGGTTAAGGGTAAAGATTCCATTAGAATTGTCTGAACTCTTGATTACTAATTCAAGTGAAATCAGAAAATATTCTCCTAGGCATGTGCTTTCTTGTGGGCCGGTCCTCAGGTCTTCCCCCCAAGGGTTACCTAATGCTTTGGGTCTGTCATTAAATGAGTCATTTACAGATTATGGTAGAGTAACCTCAATCTTGAATAGAAAGCTAACCTTTTAAACCTAGTCATTGGAGACCACAGCTTTGAATGAAAGTGACCTTCAATATTCACAGTAGAACATTGCACATTTGACCTCTTATTCCATTTGGGTTCCATTAATTTCTCAGTGGGAGCTAATCATAAGTACCGAAAGGGTGGTAGTTTTAATTCCTTTGTCCTTGTGAAACAACCAGAAAGAGTCAGCTGCTAAACAATAACACCAAGGAAGATGGAGACTCGTCACTTCTCTTACTCCATTTAATTCACTATCTTGTAATGAATGTTTTTTTTTAATTTTTACTCTAATTATTCTGTGAATATTTGACTAATAAGTAATAGGATATAATTTAAAGAGTCTCATAAAGCATATTTTATCTAATATTTTATCAGCAGCTAACAATATTTATTTTGTATTTCCTTTTCATATTGGGAGATAATGCATAGGAAAACTATATTCGATTTAAAACTGCTTTCTTTTCACTCTCCATGCATACAGCATTGAGGATAGAAGTGTCATCTCCTTTTAGAAAGATCTCTTTTTCCCCTTATCTATTTATATTGTCATTTTCCTGAAATTCTCCATAGACCTGATCATATCTGATTGTTCTTTCTGCTTAGTGTTTCAAAGAGAAAAACTTACCTAATTCCTTTAGAGAATAATGTTGCATTTCTAATTCTGTGATGTTTCAGAAAGAGCAATGAAATTGGAGTTTAAAGACTTGGAATCATATCTTGTCAACCACTGGCTAGCAAAATTCCAACCCTCTTTAAGCCCCTAGTTTCCCAATCTGTCAAATGAGGATAACAATATCTATCACAGGGGTGGGGAACCTGTGACCTCAAAGTCACATGTAGCGCTCTAGTCCTCAAGTGCAGCTCTTTACTGAATCCAAACTTTAGAGAACAAATCCCCTTAGTAAAAGGATTTGTTCTGTAAAACTTGGACACAGTCAAAAGATAGCACCCAAAAACCTAGAAGACCACATATGTCCACAAAGGCAGTGTTTCCCCATCCTTAACCTATCCTATCTACCTTGCCAGGTTGTGGTGAAGATCATATTTCACTTTAAAATGTCCTCATAAATCGTAAATTACAAATTTAATTGACTCTTAAAACTGTAGCTTTTATGAATAATTCAATAGGACATTTTATGCCTTTAAACTCCATTTAATCCTGGAAAAACTATAGGTCCATATGGTTAAATCCATTAGAATTTCTTTTTAATGCATTTTTTCAAATAGATATTTGCCTCACTATTGGAATATTTAGACTTCCCTTTGGCTGAACTCTGGATATTTCAACATGTAATATGCTATTAGGACTAGTTCAGTGCTGGCATCCTTTAGTTTATGAGTCACTAAATTGTCTTCAGATTTTGTAGACTTGTTTTGTATGAAGGGACTCAACCTGTAGTCTTTTGGTTTTACTCACAGAAAAAAGAAAATCTTTTATCACCCTTACCTCTCAAATTTGCTCTCATTATTTTACATCACCAAGGGTTCAAGGACTTAAGGACAGTGCTCAGAGTATTTTGATGTAGATTTATGAGTTGATGCTTCCAGTCCTATGTCTTTCACAGCCTCCACATCTCTATAATACTAAATCCACTTTGTAATTTGGATTGTGGAGTGGGTCCAACTTCTATCTTCTTGATTAAATTGAACAAATCACTGAATGTGTGGTGTGATTTACTGGGGAAATGATTTCTGATGTGTGGGCATGTATGCTCACACATCCTTTCACTACTCAAATCTGAAATGTGGACCCTGGAGATTCATTTCTCTGTTTTCATAAGGTTGTTTATTCTTAACATTTCCAAGTAATCTGTAGCATCAAAGGAGATGGGTAACTCATGCCTGAAGCTGCTATTATAATACCTTTGTGTGCATCATAACAGCTCAAATGGGATTTGGAGTCAGGGATAATGTAAATATTCCAGCAAGCAGTAGACAAAGGCCAAGAAAAATCTAAAAAGCATAAAAGAAAAAAAAAACTTGTTTGCTATCATAATTTTGCACATGGCTCAATCTTATTGTTTCTTACATTTGATATCAGATCATAGGGTGCATCAATATTTTCCTGCAGATCAGGGACTGAGGAATCATTATTGTCTGATTAGTCATATCCATTAATATTATTCTTCCATTTCTGTGCTTTTACAGAGGCCATTGCTAATTTACTCCCTTTTCATCTGCAGTTTTCATAGCAGTAGTTTTCGAATTACAACATGAGAGTTTTCCTGAAAATTGAGAGCAACTTTTTCAAAGAAATTACTTTTTTTGCACATATTTTGTATAGACTTATATGTATACTTATCTGCCTCAACATAGCAAAAGCTCCTCCAGGAAAGTATTGTCTTTCTATATTCATTGCTTCTTAGTTTCTCATACAAAGGTGCTTAATAAATTCTTCTTGCTTGATAGAGACAGAAATTGACATTATTTTTCTTAAAACATTAAGAAAAGAGTGTCTACAGTTGGGGATAAAGACTACAGAGTTGAACACCTGGAACTGTTCAAGATTCCTACTCACAAGTGTCTGTCACTATCTCTTAGAGAAAATTCTAATACATTATCCACTTGCTAGGTGCTAGAAGTTGTTTCGAGATCTAATGTGAGCAATCTGAAAAGTGCACTGAGCTCTAATACATTGAAGTGGGGACTGCTGAACCCCCCTTTGGGGATTCCTTTTAAGAGGTAATCAATGGACTCATTTTCAATAACTACTTTGCCTTCTGATTGTAAACAATTTGGGAAATTTTATTTTACAATTTCTTAAAATATTATTTCCCAGATTTTTAAAAATCATAGTTTTCAGGAAATCCAAGAATTCTTAAATTATCTCTCTTTGACATTTTCCATATGAGTTGATTTTGATATCATATATATTTCTTCATTTGGCAATCTTTAATTTTGTTCTAAAATCTCATATTGCATCATTGAACTATTGATTTCTACTTGGAGTATTCTAATTTTGAGGGAGCCTATTTATTAGGTGATATTTACCACTTTCTCTTCTAAGCTACTTATTCTCTTTCCAATTCTTTCCTCCAGAGCTTGTATTTCAATTTTTAAATTCTCTAGTTTTATTTCTTCTAGGTATTTGTATATTCATGTGCAAAATGTATTTTTTTATTCTGCTAAATCTCTCCTTACAGTTGTGATGGAGTTACTTCTTTGGGGAGAAACTGTAAAATACATACATACATACATACACACACACAAGCTACTATTTAAAAAATGATTCAGTACAATTCCAAAGGTCCCATAATTAAAAATGCTAACAACCTCCAGAAAGAAAACTATAGTGCAGATTGAAGCATACTTTTTCATTTTCTTTATTTTCTTTTTGGTGTGTGTGTGATGCGTGTATGTTTTCTTTTGAAAAATAGCTAATATGAAAATATTTGCATTATTTTATATGTATAATCTATATCATATTGCTTGCCTTCTTAAGAAGTAGAAGATGAACAGGAGGAAGGGAGAGGATTTGGAATATTTTTTAAATGAATGCAATTCAAAAAATAATTGGAAATATTTATCAAGATAAATAAAATACATTTAAAATAATTCACATAAAGTAATTTCTCATTGAATATCTTCATCATGATTCTGTTTTTTAAGAATTTAAGATTAATGCTATAATAGGTATATAGGTACTGAATGGTCTCCTCCTCTTTGGGAAGCCATACTGAATTGAACTGCAAGTCCATTAAAACTCTGTTTATTTCATTTACTAGACTAATATATATGACTTATAAAATTTATTTTTTATGATTACATGTACATGTAGTACACATACAAATGCTACATATTTGTTTTTAATCTATGATTTTTCTTTGTGTGATAAGCATTTAGTGGGATGGAAACTTTAACTCATTGAAAGGGAACTAATCATGACTCTTCCCTTTATAGCAAAAGTGTCAAACTTCCATCTGGCCACCACAATAACGTAGTAAAGGTACATAGTTAGAAAAAATTCTAGCCCATTATTTCTTTTGTAGATAAGAGGGTACAGTAGATAATGCCTGCCCTAAACACTGGTTTCTTCCTACTCATTTCTAAGGAAGGAATCAAAATATATCTCAGCGAAATGTTTCCCAGGTATCTGTCTGTCCACACTACAGAGTTCCCCCTGGCTTTGTCATTGTGGTTTACAATTACTCATTAGATGCTTGACTAACTTATTAGTATGGGAAGCATTAAGAATTGGACCAGCACATAATATTTTCAAATTTAGAATGGAAAGTGAGACAAACATAGAAAGTACTTGGAAAGAGTAATTTGAGTGAGGCAGTCATAGATAATTTAAGAACTATCTTAAGTAAAGTAATGGGGGCAGCCAGATAGCACAGCGAGTAAGGGCACCGTCTCCAGTGTTGAGAAGACCTGGAGATCGAATACCAGGCTCAGACACTTAGCACCCACCCAGAAACACCTGGCCGTGTAACCTTGACCAAGTTACTTAACCCCGATTGCTTTAAAAAAAAAGAAAAGTAATGAATATTATTGTAAGAATTACCAAAAGGGTTGAATGTGCTCATAGAGTTGGAACAGAAGGAGATAATAGAGGCCTTCTAATCCAATAGCCTTGTTTTACAAATGAGGACCTATAGTCACGAGAAATCAAATGAATTATTAATACATGCAATATTTGACTTACTGAAGTGGGATTTCAATTCAGTTTCTTTCCTAATTATACATCCAACAACCTTTCAATTATTCTGCTTTGGTATTTAGTAAATTTTCACAGATTTTTTAAAATTAAAAGCTATAGACTTGAGGATGTTAAGAAACATTTTAAATTTGTTTGTCTCCCTTCCAAAAAAAAAGTGTAGTTGAAAACAAGAAATCTGAAAATTAGGTAACACAGTTGTCAAGAGTAAAATGGTGGTTGAACTTTTCCTTTTATTTGATTTTCATTAGATTTGCCAATGTTTTATTCAAATTAAAGGAATATCTCTTTCAAAAATAAAAGTATCTCTTTTAAAATGAAAACAAAACTATTATTCTAATAAAGTTTAAAAGGATTTCTAAAAATAATCTCAGCATTTTTTAATAGTAAGGATTGTTATCACACTTTAGGTAGTTATATATTTTTATACCTTTAGATAAGTGTAGCCTTGTTTTATTTTTCTACAAATCCAAATACTTCATTATGCTTTCAATTAGAGATATTTTTTGAGTATTTAGATAAAATACATGAAATTTACTTTCAAAATCCCCAAGAGAAAAGAAAAAATACTATTGAAAAATTGAAGACTAAAAACTGTTTTTGATATATAAGCAACTCTAAGTAGCAACACTAGATGGTGGTAGCACACTGCTTAATGATTCTAATAGATCTTGTCAAACAACAACAAAAAAGTAGCTTGGGACTTTTTATACTCATTTACTAGAATTTTTGTCTAAGATTCATGAGAGTTTCAGAACAGATAAATTGATGATAATTTGATGAATTGTATTTTATTATATTTTAATATCTAAATGAGTAAAATTTAAGGTGGCACAGGATCATGGATATTTTCTTCAAGAAAAAGTAAAGAAATTATTTGAAGAAATACTAAATAATTTGAATCAGATACTCAATATAAATTCATGAAATTATATATTTAGATCTGGAAGTTACCTCAGGGGCTAGACAAGGTCCCATGTTCAAATCCTGACTTTGCTAAACCAACTTTGAATGTGACCATTAGCAAATCATTTAACCTTTCTAAGACTCAGATACCTCACCTACAATTAATGTTGAACTAAATAATAACAACAATGTAATTATTATTAATCATTTTTATATCACATTCATATGGCACTATATGCTTAGAACTATATTAAGTGCTTTACAATTATTATCTCATTTCACCTTCACAAAAACCTTGTGAGATAGGTTCTCAGACAAACAGGGAATTAGTGATTTGCTTGGGGTCACATAGCTAGTAACTCTCTCAAACCAGATTTGAACTCTTATCTTACTGACTTTAAGCCCAGAACACTATCCATTTTGTCACTTGGTTGCCTAGATAACCTATATAATCCCTTCTAACTCTCAGTCAATAAGAAAAAAACTCTAAGATTCTGGCAGAACCACTGTTATTTTAAAGATAAAGAAATTAAGGACAAAATAGTTTAAGAGACATGTCTAAGGTCATACAAATAGTAAGTGGCAGATCTGAGGTTTTAAAAATTGATTTTCTGATAGCAAAACATATTATTAGCATACTCATATATTCATACATATATATAATGTATAATTATGTACTCAATGATTTCAATGCAAAGTTGAGCACAGAGAATGATCAATATATCATAAAACATAGCTTAGGAACAAAACAGTAATAAATGAGAAAAACTAGCATTTTTAAAGCTCTTACTATGTATTGGGCATGGTACTATACACCAGGGATACAAAGAAATTTAAGTACCCATGTTCTTCTCAAGGGCCTCACAGTCTTAATGTGGGATACAACATATAGACAATTCTGAAAAAAAAGTAAACTATAAAGCAGATAAACTGGGAGCAATCTTAGAAGGAATGCACTATATATTGGGAAGAACCAGAAAAGTCTTCTTGCAGAAGGCTGGACTTTAGCTGTGACTTAAAGGAAACCAGGAAAACCCAAGGCAGATGAGGAGAAATGATGCACTGTTCAGACATGATTTAAAACCAGGGAAAATGCCTGAATTCCAGAGATTATGTCTTTATAGTACTGTATGCAAAGAAAAGCAAGAGTCACCAATATGCAGAGAATGTCAAGGTGTAAAAAAATAAAGAAGGTAAAAGAATATTGGAAGTGTATGAAGCAGTCAGCTTATGAAGGGCTTTGAAAGTCAAATTGATTTTTTTTTTTGTTTCATCCTGAAAGGAAGAGGAAGGCAATGAATGAATGTAAGTGATTCATGTATTTTAGGAAGATCAATTTAGCAAATAAATGAAGAATAGATTGAAATAAGGTGAAAGGTGAGGCAGGAAGAACAATCAACAACCTATTTCAGAAGTCAAGAAAGTTGGGGGAAATATTTTATAGAGAGTTTATCAGATAAAATCTCATATCTAAAACATAAAAATAACTTGTGATAAAACCTTCATTCACAATTACAAAAAAATACTGGGATTACTTTTAGAAATCTTTTGAAACTTTATTAAAATAAAAGTTTTTTTTTCATTTTAAAAGTGATATTTTATTATTGAAAGTGATAGTCTTTTAATTTAAAGCGTTGGAAAATCTAATGAAAACAAAATAAAAGAAGCTCAAAAATCATTTTACTCTTGACAATTGTGCTAACTAATTTTCAGATTTCCTGTTTTCAACTATACTTTTTTGGGGGGTTAACAAAATAAAAATGTTTTTAACAACCTCAACACAAATATATATATATGCATATATATGTGTACATGTACATACATATATACATATGTATATGTAATTTTTTATTTAAAAAATCTGTGAAAATTGCCTAAATACTAGGATAGAGTAATGGAAAGCTTGTTGGGCAATTTCTGTTGTCTACAGGTCCTCATATGTAAAAAATGAAGGGAGTAGATTAAAAGGCCTCTATTATGTCCTTCTGTTCCAACTTTATGAGCACATTCAAGAAATAGAGTGATGGATCAGTGGAATAGGTTATGTACACAAGGCACAGTATTCAATGACTATAGTTTGATAAACCCAAAGACTCCAGCTTCGGGGATAAGAACTCACTATTTGACAAAAAAAAAAAAAAAACTGCTGGGAAAACTGGAAAATAGTATGGCAGAACCTGGGCCTAGACCAATATCCTACACCATATACCAAAAATAAAGTTAAAATGGGCTCATGATTTAGATATAAAGGCTGATATAAGCAATCTAGGAGAGCAAGAAATAGTTTACCTGTCAGATTTATGGAGAAAGGAATAATTCATTACCAAACAAGAGATAGAATTACAAAATGCAAAATGAATAATTTTTATTACATTAAATTAAAAAAAATTTGTACAAACAAATCCAATGCACCATGATTAGGAGGGAAGCATTAAATTGGAAAGGAATTTTTACAACCAGTATCTCTGATAAAGGCCTCATTTAAAAAATATATAGAGAACTGAGTCAAATTTATAATAATACAAGTCATTTCCCAATTGATAAATGGTCAAAGGATATGAACAGGCAGTTTTCAGAGGATGAGAGTAAAGATATGTAAAAATATAAAGATATAAGTACATGAAAAAAAGTTCTAAATCACTATTGATTATAGAAATGTAAATCAAAACAACTCTTAGATATCACTTCTCACCTGTCAGATTGGCTAATGTGACAAAACAGGAAAATTATAAATGCTAGACAAGTTTTGAGAAAATTGGTACACTAATACATTGTTGGTGGAGATGTAAACTGATACAACCATTCTGGAGAGCAATTTGGACCTGTGTTCAAAGGAGTATAATACTGTGCATACCCTTTGACTCACTAATACAGCTTCTAGGTCTATATCCCAAAGAGATCATACAAATGTGAAAAAGGACTAATATATACAAAAATATTCATAGCAACTCTTTTTGTGGTGGCAAAAATTAGAAATCAAGGGGATCCCCATCAATTGGGGAATGCATGAACAAGTCATGCATGGTATATGAATGTAATGGAATAGTGTTGTGTTATAAGAAATGATAAGCAGATGGACTTCAGAATAACCTGGAAAGACGTATACGAACTTATGCTGAGAGAGTAGAGCAGAACCAGGAGATTATTGTACACAATTGCAAACACAATGTATGCTTGACAATTAACTTTGAAGACTTGGCTCCCTTCAGCAATGTAAGGTTCCAAAACAACTACAAAAGACTCATGTTGGAAAAAGCTATCCACATCCAGAGAAAGAATTACAGAGACTGAATGCAGAATGAAACAAATTATTTGCTCTCCATTTTTGTTTGTTTTTTTTCTTTCTCATGGTTCATTCCATTGGTTATAATTCTTCTTTACAATATGACTAAAGTGAAAATATGTTTAATGTGAAGGTATAAGTAGAACCTATATCAGATTTCATATCAATTGGGGGAGGGGAGAGGAGAAAGAGGGCTAGAAAATTTGGAACTCAAAAGCTTGTAGAACTGAATGTTGTAAATGAAAAAGAATTTAATTTATAAACAAAAAGTTTTCTACAGGAAGTAGAAAAATAAGTCTCAGTGAGGGCAAGATGGAAGGAGCTAGAAAGGAAAAGGTCTAAAATGAAGTCTAGTCTGTTACCTGTGGAGGTAGTATTCAAAAGACATTTAAAGTGAAAGGGGGTAAGGTTAGGTAGAGGGAGAAATATTGAAATAAGAGATAAATCAGTGGAGTTTACAGAAGGAATTGGACAATGGCAACTGCGCATTCTCTCTCTCTCTCTCTCTCTCTCTCTCTCTCTCTTTCTCTTTTAGCAATCAGGGTTAAGTATCTTGCTCAAGGTTACAAGGCCAGTTATTTCTGGGTGTGGTGCTGAGTGTCTGAACCCAGGATTCCATCTCCAGGTCATCCCAACCCTGGAACCAGTGCTCTTACTCGCCTTGCTACCTGGCCGCACCAACTGCATATTCTTAATCATTGGCATGGTGTGAGCATTATGTGGTGTGTTTTTCATCAGGAATGTTGAAAAGCCTCTATTTCATTAAATATCCATTTTCCCTTGAATGTTTATGCTAAATTTTTCTGGATAGGTTTTTACTAATGCCTTTGTCATATGAGATATCTTATTCCAAACCCTCCACTCCTTAAATTGGTAGCCACTAAATGTTGTGTAATCCTGACTGTGCTACAACAGTATTAGAAAGGTTTCTTTCTGCTACTTGAAGTATTTTCTCATTGATCTGGGAGCTCTAGAATTTGGCTGCAATTTTCTGGAAATTTTCATTTGGAGACCTCTTTTAAGAGGTGATTGGTAGATTCTCTCACTTCGCATTTTGCCTTACAATTCCAAAATATCAGGGCTTCTTTCCTCTATCATTTCTTGAAATATGAGGTCTAAGCTCGTTTTTGGATCATGTCTGTCAGCTGGCTACAATAATCATTAAATTATGTTTCTTTGACCTATTTTCCAGGTTGGTTGTTAATCCAATTATCCAATTTATCCCATTTTCTTTTATTTTTTTCATCCTTACAATTTTATTTTATTGTTTCTTGAAGTGTCATGAAGTTATTGTCTTCCATTTTCTCAGTTCCACTTTTTAAGGAATTATTTCCTTCAGTGAGTTTTTATACCTTCCCATTTGATCAATTCTGGGTTTTAAGGAGATATTTTCTTCAGTATTTTGGTGCTATTTTTTGCCAAGCTCTTAATTTTCTTTTAATACTGCTCTTGTATTCTCTCATTTCATTTCCCAGGTTTTTCCTTTATTATTTTTATTTGATCTTTAAAAAATTAGCCTTTTTAGTTCTTTAACTCTTTTAGGAATTCTTCATGTACTTGGAAGAGGAAAGATATTTTTTTTCCTTTGAGACTTTGCTTGTAGATGTTTTCATGTCATTTTTTTCTGAGTTTGTGCTTTGAGCACCTCTGTTACCATATTAGATTTTTATGGTCAGGATGTGTTGTTTCTTAATTTCCCCTATTTCTTGCCATCAAAATTTATGTTAGATTTTGATTCTTCTCAACTGTTGGGGGTGAATGGTGGGGCCACCATGCTCAAATCTCCAGGCTTCTTTTACCCTATTATTTTCCCTGTTAGTTTTGGATCTATAAGATTTGGGGACTTTCAAAGTGGTATCATCTGGAAAAAAAGTATTGGGTTATTGCTCACCTGGTTTGTATTCTGGTACTTACTCAGAAAATATGCCTGCTTCCTTGCTATAACACACATTATAATTCATCTCTCTTCTCTGGAACTACTATTAGGCTCTATGTTGCCTTCTTATCTTCCTTTACTCTTCCTCTCTTTCTACTGCCCAGATTTACATTAATAGTTCTTAGCTTTCAATTTACCCTTTACATTTCCATCATTCAGAATGGAATTTTGTTTAATTTGTAACTTTTTGTATTTTTTAAAATAGTATTTTATTTTTCCCAATTACGTGTCAAGAAAAAAATTTTTAGTATTCATTTTTATAAGATTTTGAGTTCCAAATTTTCTCCCTCCTTCATTCCCCATCTCTCTCATGTAAATTTAGTAATTTTATATAGGTTACACATATCCTATCATGTGAAATATATTTCCATATTAGTCACAAATATGAAAGAAGCAGATTAAAAGGAGAAAAATACATGAAAAAGAATAAAGTTAGTGAAAAGATGCTTCAATTTGTATTCAGAGTACATCAGCTCTTTACGTGGATGTGAACAGTATTTTCCTTCTTGAGTTCTTTGTACCTGTCTTAGATCATTGTGTTGCTGAGAACAGGTGAGTCATTCATAATTGATCATCACACCATGTTTCTGATACTATGTACAGTGTTTTCCTGGTTCTGCTCATGTCTCTTTGAGTCAGGTGGTACATGTCTTTCCAGGTTATTCTGAAATCTGCCAGCACATCATTTCTTATTGCATGATAGTATTTCATTACATTCATGTACCACAATATATTCAGACATTCCCCAACTGATGGGCATCACCTCATTTTCTAATATTTTCCCACCACAAAAGGGGCTGCTATAAATATGTTTGCAGATATAAGTACTTTCCCCTTTTTATGATCTCTTTGAATACAGACATAGTAGAGATATTGCTGGGCAAAAGGATATGGAGAGTTTGATGCTTTTTGGGCATAGTTCTGAACTGTCCTCCAGAATGGCTAAATCAGTTTGGCATTCCACCCACAGTGCATTAGTGTCCTAATTTTCCAACATCATCTTTAACATTTATCATTTTTCTTTTTTAATGTCATATTAACAAATTTGATAGGTGTGAGGTGGTTCTTCAGAGTTATTTTAATTTTCATTTCTCTAATCAAAAGTCATTTAGAGTACTTCTTCATGTGCCTATATGATGTTTTAATTTCTTCTTTTGAAAACTGCCTCTTCGTAGCCTTAGATCATTTATCAACTGGGGAATGGCTTACATTTTTATAAACTTAACTCACTTCACTACATATTTGAATAATGAGGCCTTTATCAGACATTGCTGTAAAGATTGTATCCCATCCTTCTGCTTTCCTTCTAATCTTGTTTGCATTTATTTTGTTTCAACATAAACTATTCATTTTAATATAATAAAATATTCTATTTTACATTTAATAATTCCCATAATTCATTAACTTCTTTAAGAACTTGGAAGCCTGAGTGGCCAGGTGGCTCAGCGAGTAAGAACATTGGCCCCAGAGTCAGGATGACCCGGGATCAAATCCGGGCTCTGATACTTAGCACCACACCCAGAAATAACTGGTTGTGTAACCTTGAGCGAGTTACTTAACCCTGATTGCTTTAAAAAAAAAGAATTTGGAAGCTATCCCACTTGTTATATATATGTCTACTATTGTGGTTGATCCATTGTCTGTGTAACTTTTAGCAAGATGTAGTTTCCTTCTTTATGTCTTTTAATTAGGCCTATTTTTGCTTTTTACTTTGTCTGAGATAGGATTTCTAGCCTTACTTTTTGTACTTCATCTGAAGTGATGGAATCCTAATAAAGCTGCTCCAATCCCCAGCATTCTAACTTCCTTATGGGCCCCACTGAAGAGCAGGCATTTCCTGGTTTAACTACATCTGTCTTGAACGACACCATAGGCCCCCAGACTCAATCATAGACCCCACTGAACAGCAGGCCCACTATTCCCTAACTTCTTCATATGTGCCTCACTTCCTCACCAGAACAACAGTTGTGTCCATGTACTATTTCCCACAGAACAGCAGCCATGTCCATGTGATGGGATCCCAGCCATGCCTCTAGCTAGCCATTGCCCCTAGATCCATTCTTCATATTTCCCACAGAAAGAACTGGTTCATCCCTGCACTTCACTACAACCACAATAGCCAGGCAATCAGAAAGCAGCAGCACCAGGATGCCGTAGCAGAATGTGGACCCCCAAACAATAGAAAGGACTTTCCCTAAGTAGGCGCCTGTGCAGTAATAGGAAAAGTTATCTGTTAGGTGAACTTATGAAATAGAGACTTATTATAATATCATTATCATACATACAATCCCTCCCCCCATAGATTTTTCTGTATGCATTGTGGGTAATTGCATGCTCAGTTCCACTTAGGCTGGGACCCCTCTTCCATTACTTAATCCCTTGATAAACCCATCCTGCCTTTTTAATATTCCTAATTTCTTTTGTGTAATTTGCATCATTACACTATATATTATCTGTCCTATCTTACTAACTTTTTTTATTCCTCTTGGTACTCAGCACATTGTAGGTGACATTCCCAATAAATCCCTTTATTTTGATTAGAGGTGGTCTGAGTCTGAATTCATTGAAGAGGAGCCCTATAACAAATTATGAAACTACAACAGAAGCAAATATATACATATATTATATATATTCTGCTTCAGTCTTTTACTCTGTGTGTCTCTCTACTTCAAGTGTATTTCTTGTAAACAACATATTATGATATTTTGGTTTTTGATCCACTCTGCTATACACTTCTGTTTTATGGGAGAGCTCATCCCATTCATATTCACAGTTAGATTTACTAACATCCTAGTTTTCCTTCTGTTTATCTACTCTCCTTTGCCCATTTGCCTCCTCACCAGTTTTTTTCTTTTTTTTCCTTTGGATCACTTCACCCATCCCTTTAATCTCTTCCCTTCTCACTTCCCTATCAGGTAAAATAGATTTCTATATTCAAGTTATTGTTAATATTATTCCTTCTGAGACAATACTGAAGAAAGTAATGCTCAAACATTGCCCATCACCCACCCTGCCATTTTTTCCCCAGTATAATAAGTCTTTTGTGCCTCTTCATGTGAAATAATTTACCCCATTCTACCTTTCCCTTCCTTCTATACCCAATTCACTACTCTTTCTCCTTCCTTAATTTTTATGTCATTCTCTCAAACTCACTTTATACCTATATACTCTGTGTATATTCCTTCCTGATGTACTATTAGTGATACAATTTTTAAGCATTACTAGTATTATCTTCCCATGTAGGGATATAAACAGTTTAGCTCTAGTGAATTCCTTTATTTTCTTTTCCCCTTTTAAATTCTTTGACCTTTCCTTTGATCTTGATATTGGAGATAAAATATTGTCTCTCTCCTATCTCTTTTCTATGTCAGCAGATTTTCACGTGAAGTATTTTATATTTTCTTCTTTTTTCATTCTTTTGAATTTGTTTTTTTTGATCCTTCATATCTCACAGAGTCATTACTTTTCACTCGCCCCTACTTTTAAGAATTCCTTTTCCTCAATTAGCTTTTGTACTTTCTTTACTATTTGGTCAATTGTGCTTTTCAAGGAGTTATTTTCTTCTGTGGACTTTTTTGACTCCTTTTTCATTTAGTCAGTTCTATTTTTAAGTAATTTTCTTTTTCTAAGCTATTGACTCTTTTTAAATATTTCTGTTGCATTATTATCATTTCTTTTCCCAGTTTTTCTTCTTCCTCTCTTATGTCACTTTTCAGCTCCTTTTGATCTCTTTCATATATTCATAACTATGTATTTCCCACATCATATTCTCTTATACTTATCCTTTTCTTTTTTAACCATATTGAGTATGATTTTCTTCTGACCACTGTTTCCCTTATCTACCCTCCTTTTTATCTCCTATTTATTTTAACCTCTATGTCTTCTCCTTTATTGTTGGGTGAGATGAAGTTCTATGCCCAATTGTGTGTATCAATATTCAGTGATGTTCAATTGCTACCACTCTTCATTATCTACTACGTTTTATTATTTTTCTTAATTGTCCCATTTATGTGAGATTGTTTTTCCTCTTATGTCCCTGCTTTTCCAGTACATCACTCTTTTATACCCTTCCATTCTTCTTTTGAAATCATCCCAAATTAATAGAATTAGACCCATGTTCTCTGTCTAAGTGGACACCCTTTAGTAATGATAAAGTTCTGAGGTGTTTCATGGGCATTTCTAATTGGTTTTTTTTGGCCTTTTTTTGGAAGAGGGAAGGTAGGGCAATTGGGGTTAAGGGACTTGCCTAAGGTCACACGGCTAGTTGTTTTTTTTTGTTGCTGTTAAGTGGCTGAGGCCAGATTTGAACTCAGATCCTCCTGACTCCAGGGCTGGTCCTCTATTCACTGTGCCACTTAGCTGCCACCAGTAAAGATATATAGCTTTTTGGAGGGGAATTGGGGTTAAGTGACTTGCCCAAAGTAACCTGGCTAGTAAGTGTGTTAAGTGACTGAGGTCAGACTTGAACGCAGGTCCTCCTGACTCCAGGGCCAGTGCTCTATTCACTGTGCCACCTAACCATATTGCATTTCTAATTTTTAAGGATTTATTTTATTCAGAGAGGTTTTGTAACTCTTTTACCATTTGGCCAATTCTAATTTTTAAGCAGGAATTTTCTTCAGTATTTTTTTTTACCTCTTTTTCCAGGCTGCTTTTTTTTTTCATATTTTTCTTATATAGCTCTCATTTCTTTTCCCAGTTCATCCTCTGCAGCTCTCTTTTGAATTAAAAGAAATATTTCCACCTTTTTAAGTCTCTTTCTTTATCTTTTCTAAGAATTTTTCTTGGTTTTCTATCTAATCTGCACAAGCCATTGTTCTTGGCATATAATGTGCAGTTACTTTATCATTGCTTATTGATAAGAGCTTTAATACTTCTACCAAGGGGCCTACCTTATGAGTGAAATGGCATAGAAAAGGTAAAGAAGATTAAAGTTGTTATAACCAAATGAGTCAATCATTTCACAACTAGGCTATTAACTCCCTGTCCTCATGGACTATGAGTTACTCTTCTTTGTATACAGAAAAGTACCTACTTAGACCAGTACTCTGGACATAAAGCCAAAATGCTACCAGTTTACTAGTTAATGAATAAATTAAATTTTACATAAACAATTTTATCTTATTAAATTTTTTAAAATAAAAATAACAAGGAGAATCCATGATAGAAATTTCCAATAGATATTAGGTTGAATTGTGAGACTAGTAATGATTGAATTCACCCCCCCAACCTTATATTATATTACAGTTCCATCTTTGTCTTCCCATGTCCCTGAATTCTGACAAATGGGAAGTTAATTTGCTTCTACTCATGATTTTAATTCAAAAACATACAAACCAAATCTCCACAAAACTGCAAAGAGGCCATAAGATAATCTATGTTTGGTCCCTCTTTTGCTCTTGAATAAAATATTGTTTTGGAGGTAATATAGTTTCCTTTCTCTATATTAGGATGAAAACTCTCGATCATTATTTATTGTATTTAATTTAGCTTCTTTCTTTAATTTCTCAAAGTAACTACCTTTCTGAATTCCTTCTGAGTCAAATGTCTGCATTACACTGAATATGCCCAGTTCTAGTTTTCTTGGTATAAATATTTGAAAGTCTTTTATTCCATCAAAGATAACTTTTTCTCCATTTAGAATTATACTTATTTGGAATAATAAGGTATTATTAGTGGCAAGCATTTTCCTTTGCCTTTTGATATATTCAAAATTTTGCTTTTTCAAATGCTGGAGAGTATGTGGGCAAATTGGAACACTAATGCATTGCTGGTGGAGTTGTGAACTAATCCAACCTTTCTGGAGAGCAATCTGGAATTATGCCCAAAGGGCTATAAATAATTTCAAACCCTTAGACCCAGCAATACAACTTCTAAGGTTATATCCCAAAGAGATCATAGAAGTGGGAGGAAGACCCATATGTACAAAAAATATTTATAGCAGCTCTTTTTGTGGTGGCAAAGAATTGGAATTTAAGGGGGGTGCCAATCAATTGGAGAATGACTGAACAAGTTGTGGCATATGCATGTAATGGAATACTATTGTGCTACAAGAAATGAGGAGCAGATGGACTTCATATATACCTGGATAGGCTTATACGAACTGATGCTGAGTGAGAAGAGTAGAGCCAGGAGAAATTTGTAAACAATTACAGACACAACATATGTGTGATGACCAACTTTGATAGACTGGACACTTCTCAGCAATGCAGTGATATAAGTCAATCCCAAAAGATTCATGATGGAGAGAGATGTCTGCATCCAGAGAAAGAACTAGAAAGAACTGAGTATGAATCCGGATTGAAGCAAACTACCTGATCTTTTTCTTTTATGTTTTTGTCTCCTCTTTACCATTTTTCATTCCATCTGATACAATACATCTTTATAACCTGACTAATGTCTACTCTGAAAGTATGGGGGAAGGAGGGGGAGGGAGATAAAATTTGAAACTCAAGGAATTGTGGAATTGAATCTTGTAAACTAAAGTTAAACAAACAAATTAATAAAGACAAAAAAATCCTTTTTATATTAGCTTCTATTAAGATTTTTTTTAAACCTTAACTATATTTTCTTAATATTTAATAACTTTATTATTGTTTATTTTCATTTCTATGTATTTCACATGAAGATTTTGGATTTTGACTTTGACTTTTCTGGGTTTCTTCTATTCATAGCTACTTTTAGAATCTATAGTATGAACTATTTTTGTTTTCACTTTTTCTTTTGGTTTTAAAGTTTTTCTTCATGGCTTTTTTGAAATAGGGTATCTAGTTTATATTTCTTCATGCTTTTCATAAATTTTGCCATCTCCATGTTCTATTTCTAGGTCAATTGTTTTTGATAGTAGATATCTCATTTGTTCTTCAAGATCTTTCAATCTTTGACCTTAGGTTTAATATTTTTTTTATTATCTGATTAAATGATTAAGCTCTGTTTGTTCTATCTTATTTTTCAGAATGTTGACTATTGGAGTAAGATTATCCACTTTTCTTCATTTTATTATCTTTCAAAGTGTTCTAATTTCAGTTTTTTTCCATATGTATTTCTTTTATCTAATTATTGCGTCCTTGTGGCCAATGCTTATTTTTCCACTAATGTTCTACTTAATTTTTTTAAATTCCCTTCCTCTGGAATTATTTCCAGAGATTCTTTTTAAACTATTGTCTCCTTATATTGTTGTAAGAGATTCCCTTCCTCCCCCCATGAGCTCATAGTCCCAGTTTCAGTGCTTGATGTGTATTTTTTTTTTAATTTTGGAGTTGGTAGGTATTTCAGGGAGAAGATCTTTCCCATTCTACAGTGTTGCATGGAAGAAGTAGACTTGGATGCTCTTGCCTGCTGCAGTTATAAAGTGAGAATATTATATTCTGGTACTATATACTTCCTTGGCATCAGTCTGGAAACTGGTGTCCTATATTCCTTGAAAGTAATATTTCCTAATATAATAATCTGCTTTCTTCCATAGTTCAAGTCTTGAATCCCAGTCCTAGCCTTGACCTTGGAACTAGAAATAGGGTTCCTCATAAGCCCTACCCACTGCTGTTGTCTTCAGCTTCTATCTATGTCTTTTCCCAAGACTGGTAGGGTTGGCCTTGACTTTATTTTTCCTTTTGTTTTCATTGAAAAGAACTCCATACTTTTAGCCCTCATTCCCTAGCACAATTATGGGAGAGTTTGCACTAGGAGTACCTAGAACCATGTTCCACTGACACAGGCTATATCTCCTCTTTTCACCATCTTCTACTGTCCTTTACCTCTGGTTCTATATCTTCATGCCATCCCTTATGAGATGGACAAGCTCAATGGTGATTTACTTTGGTTCTATTTTATTGGATGCCTTGGTTGGCACCCTGGGAAGACCTTTCATGTTTTCTTGATTAAAACTTCTCTACACTTTTATCTTTATTCCTCCTTCTAATGTCATATTGACCTTGTCTTTTGACTTGACAAGTCCATAGTCTTACTGTAACCCAACATATGTTTTAAATGTAATCACCATCACATCAGAAACCCATTACTATGTGTTAAGATATAAATAGGTATCATTTTATGACCTTTTTATTGATCACAATGGCTAGCATATCCTATCTTTGCTTGTTAACATTTTGTTAAATTGACAAGTCAATTTCTCACTCTTTTACCTCCCATGGAAAAGAAAAATAAAAACTTTGTAACAAATGTGTACTTGAGCAAAATTCATAAACCAACTATTACTTTAAAAAATCATGTCTCATTTGCATGCTGACTCAATCAATTAACTCTCTTTTAGAGGGTAAATATTATGATTTATTATAAGTGCTCTGGAAACATGGTTCATCATTAAATGGATCAGAGTTATTATTTCCTGACTCTCTCCTTTAAGAAGGTTTTCATGATAGTAAGCCACAAATCTACTTTGTAGGATAAAGATCTCAGACATTTTTTTTCAGCTCAGTGTAATATTTTTCCAATAAATTTTTCACAGTCTTTACCTAGGTTCACCCGGGTAGTGAAAAATAGTTAATACTCTAAGCATATGATAATTATATTCCATATATCTAATCAAGCTTTTCATGGAATTCCTCTACTTCATACTTTGTTTCAGATGTTAGTAATTTATTTAGTGCACTGAGAGGTATAAATCTATTTTTAAAAACAGAAAATCATTAGATAGTAGATTTTTGAGCAAAAAGGAGACCTAGATGCACATAACAACCCTGTGAGTTATATATTATTGGTTTATCTACAGATGGGGAAACTGAGCTTCAGGGAAGTAAAATGTCTTGCTGAATTTCATACAACTAACTAAACTTTGGGGTTGCAATTTTAATTCAGGTTACATAGTGGTTGGGATCATAAATTTAGGTCTGTAAATGCCTTTCCCCAAATCCAACATTTTTACCCCCACATATTGCCTAAACCAAGCACATATTGTGGGTTATACAGACAGTGTATCTACTGCAGAGAAATAGAAAGATTTATAGGAGTCTGGCAAAAGAAGGAGATTATGAAGGCAATGAGTCAGTGCTATTTAAAACAGGAAAGATAGGACAGCTTACAAAGGTGAGATTTTGAGAAACCCCTGGGAAATCAGTCTGGGAAAGCAACGCTAGTGACCAAGAGAAATATTAGGAAGTTCTATTCCTAAAAAGAAAATTGTTTGCTCTTTGATTATTTTTTTAACTGATATTGGGTGAGCCAAAGCTCAGACATTAGGTGCATATTTCCAGTCCTAGAGAGAATTACATTTCAACTAGTTCAATTTGCTATCAATTAAAATAGGAAAAGAATGACTGTTAAGCTCCCTGAAAGGTCCTGAGAATGTATACTATATGTTTATGGAAGTTTTATCATTGATTCCACACTTAGTTATATAAGAAAAGGAAATCTTCATACACTTTTGGGAAAGGAGACATTTGAGGATGATAAAGGAAAAAATTGTATATATTAGAATCAAATGGGAGAAAACTTTATTGATTCTTTTCCTTATTTGTTTCCCCCCAAAATTGCATTTTCCTAACATCCTGTTGAATTAATTTGAGTTCTTTCTTCTCTTTTGTCACTAGTGTTCTCCACATGAATATTTAGTGCCTTATATCCTTTCAATGAAATTACTACATGGCTTTGAAAAGGTCTGCTTCTCCCCTAGAATGTTTATATTATTGGTCCACGAGATATATAGAATCATTAGGAATATGTAAGTTATTCTCACAATTGAAATTTTGGCCTTCAACTCACGTGTTCTATTTGGGGATTACTTTTCTCTCCACCAGAGGACTTCTCAAACTACTATCATTTACCAGCCCTGGTTTATTAACCTAATCTGAAATAACAAACTGGTTGGTTATTTCTAATTAATGGATCTAGATTTTTTAAAAATCAAGTAACAAAAACATTAGTTACTATTTGCATTGGTAATTACCACCCCCATCATGCACAAATATATGCACTTAAATAATGTTTGAAATGAAAGAGAAAATATGGCAGTACAAAATATGTATGAAATGATACAATATAACTGGAAAATTTGATGTCCCCTAAATAGTGTATATTTAGACAGCTTATATAATTCTGTTTTTAAGATTTTTTTTTTAAATTTTGGAATCTAGCTATTGAGAAAATTAATATTGCTACTTTCCACTGCTATGGAAATCTTGGGATCTCTTAGATGTATTCTCACATTTACCTCATTGCAAAGTTTTTCTTTCAGAACAATTTCAAATTATTTCTACTCAAAATGCTTTTCATGATCATTTTACATAGTTATTGCTTACTTTTCTCTCCTTTCCATTCATCTTCCACTGGATTCATTTATATATATATATATAGTTAATTATCCTTTCATAAATCTCCATAAGGATACCATGTTAATATTTTTTGGCTTCTTTACAGATTTTGTTCTATGTTTTTGCTGTCAAATCCCATTCCTTTTGAGAAATCAGTCAACCAGTTACTTCCTTTCCTGTTGCCAGTTTAAAAATAGCTATTTCCAGATTTTGATAAAATGAATGTCTCAGAGACACTAGTGCCCTCTTAAATGAAAGCATATACACAGACACATAGTTACACTGATATGTATATATGTATGCATATCTGTACATAAAAATCATACAGACATAAATATATGAATCTATATTTCTGATGTTAATCAACTTAAAATTAATAGTGATGAAATAGAGCCCTGAGGAATTCTGCTGAAGGGGTACTTCTGGGTACAAGAATAATTGTTAAAACTATTCATTGGACAGTTTTAAAAAAGAAGAACAGAGCCTGTCTAATCAAAACCAAAGGACAAGTGCCAATGAATGTAATTGGGTTAACATCACCTCCTAGTCAAGGATCTGGGACTGCTCATATTGCCACTAGAACAGTAATGGTTTTCTGTTGCTTGAAGTATGCCTGCACAGATCTCACAGTTGCAGGAATTATTTTTTTTAAATACTGGACAAGGGAATTAAAAGAAAATAAAATTAATGCTATTTCTCAATTACTTTCTTTACAATATACTAAAATTTCAAATAAATTCACAACTTTCAAGACTGAAAGACATAAAGCAAAGCTAGTGACTGGAGTAAACATAGTGTCCAAATCATACACTTTATGAACTAGAAAAATAGTGTCAAACTCAAGAAGTAATGGGGGCTAGCAGTCTACAGATAAATACCCCTGTTGGCTGCATGATGACTTACATTTAAAATTGTGTGTATCAACTTTTTATTGTATTATTATTCATTTAAAATATTTTCCAGGGGGGCAGAGCCAAGATGGTGGAGTAGAAGCATGACCTTCCTGCAGCTCTGTTTTCCACCTTCCCCAATCCATGTAAAAAGGGGACTCTAAACAAACTTTGGAGCTGCAGAACCCACTAAATGACACAGAAAGCTAACTTCTCACTGAGGACAGCCCAGTAGGCAGGCAGATATCCAGCTCAGCGCTCTCGGAGCCAAGCCCAGCCCCACACCCAGGCTTTAGCCCCAGCATGGGCCTGAACAGCCTCCCACCAGAGAGACTCCAGAGCAGAAGCAGCTGCAGTCTTTCCAGATTTATCAACACATAGATTCGAAGGACAAAATGAGAGGTCAATGCAGTCTGGATTTTGGGACCAGTAAGTGGGAGTACGTGGCTTTTGCCCCCTGGAGCAAGAAGGTGCTGAGACACCTGGCACAGACAGCCAGTGCCATGTGGCAGCTTCTGCTCCTGGTCTGCAGACTGTAGGGGGGTCAAGCACCAGTCTGAGGGGTAATCACTCTTGCTTTAACCTTCTTGGATCTAGATTGCAGTCTAGGGTGGAGGTCCTGGGGTGTGTGTCCACCTTGCCAGGGTGTGTGGAGACCTCAGAGAGGGCACACATCTAATACCTCTGGCACCTGAGAAAACCCCAGCATTTGGGATGAAAGCTCCCTTGTCTGGTGGCAGAGTCCTACTCTGGCAAAAAGCCCAAAAGTCAAGAAATTGAGTGGCAAAATGAGAAGGCAAAGGAAACAAAGCAGACAGAAGATTCCAATATTACACTAATATTTTGTGGACAAAAAGGAGCAAAGCATGGAACAGGAGGAAAACAGTGAAGTCAGAACTCCTGCACCAAAAGCTTCAAAGGAAAATACAAGTTGGTTACTGGGCATAGAGGACGTTAAGAAGCAGATAAGAGAAGTGGAGGAAAAATTGGGAAGAGAAATGAGAACAATGCAAGAAAATTATGAAATGAGAGTCAACAGCCTGACTGAGGAAAACAATAAGTTAAAAAACAGACTGATTCAAATGGCAAAGGAGACTCAAAAAGGCAATGAGGAGAAGAATGCCTTAAAAAGCTGAATTTGCCAGATGGAAAAAAAAATCTCAAAAGTTAAATGAGGAGAATCATTGCTTCAGAATTAGATTGGAGCAAATGGAAGCTAATGACTTTATGAGAAAACAAGATGCTGTTAAACAGATCCAAACAAATGAAAGAATAGAAGGCAATGTGAAATATCTCATGGG
>NW_027186540.1:9859168-9884452 GCF_028583685.1 Petaurus breviceps papuanus
GGGGTAATCACTCTTGCTTTAACCTTCTTGGATCTAGATTGCAGTCTAGGGTGGAGGTCCTGGGGTGTGTGTCCACCTTGCCAGGGTGTGTGGAGACCTCAGAGAGGGCACACATCTAATACCTCTGGCACCTGAGAAAACCCCAGCATTTGGGATGAAAGCTCCCTTGTCTGGTGGCAGAGTCCTACTCTGGCAAAAAGCCCAAAAGTCAAGAAATTGAGTGGCAAAATGAGAAGGCAAAGGAAACAAAGCAGACAGAAGATTCCAATATTACACTAATATTTTGTGGACAAAAAGGAGCAAAGCATGGAACAGGAGGAAAACAGTGAAGTCAGAACTCCTGCACCAAAAGCTTCAAAGGAAAATACAAGTTGGTTACTGGGCATAGAGGATGTTAAGAAGCAGATAAGAGAAGTGGAGGAAAAATTGGGAAGAGAAATGAGAACAATGCAAGAAAATTATGAAATGAGAGTCAACAGCCTGACTGAGGAAAACAATAAGTTAAAAAACAGACTGATTCAAATGGCAAAGGAGACTCAAAAAGGCAATGAGGAGAAGAATGCCTTAAAAAGCTGAATTTGCCAGATGGAAAAAAAAATCTCAAAAGTTAAATGAGGAGAATCATTGCTTCAGAATTAGATTGGAGCAAATGGAAGCTAATGACTTTATGAGAAAACAAGATGCTGTTAAACAGATCCAAACAAATGAAAGAATAGAAGGCAATGTGAAATATCTCATGGGGAAAAAAGCACTGACCTGGAAAATAGATCCAGGAGAGATAATTTAAAAATTATTGGACTACTTGAAAGCCATGACCAAAGTAAGAACCTAGAAACCATCCTCCAGGAAGTTCTCAAAGAATACTGCCCTGATATTTTAGTACCAGAGGGCAAAATAGAGGTAGAAAGAATCTACCGATCACCTCCTGAAAAAGATCCCAAAAAGAAAACGCCCAGGAATATTATAGCCAGGTTCCAGAATTCACAGATTAAGGAGAGAATATTACAAGCAGCCAGGAAGAAACAATTTGAATATTGTGGAAACCCAATCAGGATAAGCCATGATCTGGCAGCCTCTACACTGAGGGACGGAAGGGCTTGCAATATGATATTCCAGAGGTCAAAGGAGCTGGGATTAAAATCAAGAGTCACCTACCCAGCAAAACTGAGTATTATGTTTCAGGGGAAAATATGGTCATTCAGTGGAATAGAGGATTTTCAAGCACTCTTGCTGAAAAAAACAGAGTTGAACAGAAAATTTGACATTCAGATACAAGAAGCATGAGAAGGTAAACAGGGAAAAGAAATCATAAGGAACTGGTCAAAGTTGAACTATTAATATTTCTACATGGAAAAACAATAATTGTAACTTATGAAACTTTTCTCAGTAGTTGAAGGGATTAGAAATATATACATATATATGTCTATATATGAGGGTATATGGGCATATGAATACATATGTGAATGTGTGTATATATGTTTACAGGTATACATAGATAGAGGTCACAGGACCAATTTTACAGGAAGGGAAGATACTTAAAAGGTGAAATTAAGAGGTTAGGGGAATACAATGAGAGGAGATGGGGAGAGACAGATTGGTGTAAACTATCTAATACAGAAGAGGCAAGGGAATATGACTAAAATGGAGGGGAAGAATAGGAAGGCAAAAGGGAAGGGGTGAAACTTATTCCCATTGAATTTGGATTGAGGAGGGAATGAAATACACACTAAATAGGGTATCTCACCCTCCAGGAGAGTAAAGGGGGAAGGAGATGAGAGGGGTGATGATGGAAGGGAGGGCAGGCTGCTGGGGAGGGAATTTGGATGCACCCACTTTTGAAAAGGGATGGGATCAAAGTAGAGAATAGAACTGGTGGGAGGTGGGATAGGAGGCAGGGAAATATAGTCAGTCTTTTACAATATATCTACTATGTTATTGTTTTGCATTATCCACACATGTACAACCTATACTGAACTGCTTATCTTCCCAGTAAGGGTGAGTGACAAGGAAGGAAGGGAATGAATCTGTAATTGAAAGTTTTAAAATCAAATATTCAAATACATGTGTGTATACTATTATTAATACCATCTTACATGTAATTGGCAAATAAGATATACAGGCACTGAGGCATAGAGATCCACTTGAAAAGTCTAAAGGGGTATGGGAGAAAATATGGGAGAGATCATATTGGAGGAGGGGATATCCTGTGGGACTGCTATTTTGGGGTGGTGGGTAGGGGAAAAACGGGAAGAAAATTTGTAACTCAAAATCTGGCGGAGATGAATGATGTAAATCAGAAGTTAATAAAACATTTTTTAAAAATCCAATTATACTTTAATTTGCACCCAGGATTGTTGTGAGCGATATGTGGGTCACATGTAGGAAATGGCTTTTGTCACCTCTACATTAAAATCTTGGGACTGTTAGGAACTTATAGATTAGCTGGTCACAGAATCAAAGAACTTTTGTGTTGAAAGAGATCTCAGCTACAATCTAGTAGGACAAATACCCCCAAAAGAATCAGTACTACAACACATCTCATTTTTGATCATTAAGACTTTGATTGAAGACCTCTAGAGAAAAAGAATCTATTACTTCCTGAGGCAGTTCATTCAACTTTTGGATAGCTCTAATCATTAGTAGGACTTTCCTAAAATTAAGCCTCAAGCTATCTCTTTTCTCAGCTTACATATATTCCTCCCTGTTATCTGGAGTCGAAGAAAAATAAAACATTTTTCTCAACATCTTTCCAAGAACTTTAAGACCTTTCTCGTGTTCATCTGGAGTCTTTTCTTCTCTGGGATAAATATCTTCAATTCCATAAACCAATTCCTGTATGTTGTGGAATCTAGATCATTTTCCATTATCAATATCATTTGAATACTCTCTGAGTTATCAATGTCTTTGGTAAAATGTGGGAAGCAATGCTTTTCCATGCAGCCTAAGATTTTATTAGCATATTTGGCTACCATATTTTACGACTAACTCCTAATGAACTTGTAGTACAAACCTACCTTTTAATAGATAAGGACAATCAGACCACCAGGGTGGAAGTAACTTATTCAGATATGTAATATAAAGTCAAAGAAAGGGAATATTCTTGTGTACAATTCTCTGCACTTTTCTTTTTCTTTTTCCTCCTTTAAGTATTGTTAAGAATTCATGAACTGCTACTAATCCTGCCCATCATAGATAAGTCATATCCCACTTGAGGGTATGACCATTTATCCTAAACAACTTCCAATTTTTAAGTAAATGTTTCTGATATCTGGAATAGAGGAGGAAGCTATCTGACTAATACCTTCCTTTACACATTGGATTTGCCTGCAATATAGTAGGGGATTAAAAAATAGAGTAGTTAGATACCTTTCTACTCCCATGTGAACAAACTGAATGGAAAAAGTGAAAGAAACTGTAGGTATTAACAA
This sequence comes from Petaurus breviceps papuanus, assembly GCF_028583685.1. Classification (NCBI taxonomy): domain Eukaryota; kingdom Metazoa; phylum Chordata; class Mammalia; order Diprotodontia; family Petauridae; genus Petaurus; species Petaurus breviceps. The sequence continues at coordinate 9,862,597 of NW_027186540.1, forward strand.
GGCATCTGCTAGGAGGGCACCATTCTAGTTTAGGCTAGAAAGCTTGAACTAGGGGATAAAAATATGGAAATGGAAGGGAAGTACAAAAAGAATATTCTGTAGCTAGAATAAATGAGCTTATAGAATAATTAAATAATTGAGGGGGCAGGAGGGAAGAAAAGGAAGAATCCAAGAAAATTCCAAGTTTACACATATATACACACATATATATGTAATATATGTACACACATATATGAAATGTATATTAATTATGAATCAATAAATCATAGATATGGAGATATGAAAATGGTCCATTGCAACCTTCTCATTTCGTGTATCGATGATAAAACTGAGTCCCAAACATATAAAATCATTTTCTCAGTATCACAAAAGTAATGAAGTTGGAATTTGAATCCCTGTGCTCTGATTCCAAACCCCGTGTCTTGAAAATAATAATGGCATTATTGTAGGTAGTAGGAGTAAAGATGGCTCTTTTATTTTCTTTTTGGAGGGGGTAATGAAGGGCAATTGGGGTTAAGTGAGTTGCCCAAGGTCACACAGCTAGTGTTAAGTGTCTTAGGCTGATTTGAATTCAGGTCCTCCTGACTCCAGAACTGATGCTCTATTCACTGAACCACTTAGCAGCCACTCAAGGAAGATTCTTTCTATAGCTAAAATGTGTATTCATTGTTTCTTTATGGCTAAGTTCTACAGATAAGAAACACACATATTTGTCATCCTCTTGCATATAAACACTCTGTATGATTCTATTAATAATCAGTCATCTCTTTTTCAAAGTGAAAATTACCACCCCCTTTTATATTAACCTTCTCCAATCATCCTACTTTCCAAACTTTTCAGTCATCTACTATTCTAGAGCTTAAAAATTATCCAACAGGAATAAATGCATTAAAATGCCTGTCTTTTTGTCTTCCTTCTACTTTTACCAAACTCTTTTTGGTATTTGACAATATTACTTGAATATCTCTTTTCTCATGGCTTCCATTAGACTATACTATCTTTTTTTTTTAAGCAATTGGGGTTAAGTAACTTGCTCAAGGTTACACGGCCAGTTATTTCTGGGTGTGGTGCTAAGTATCTGAGCATGGGATTCAATCCCCAGGTCATCCCAACACTGGGGATGGTACTCTTACTCACTGAGCCACCTGGCTGCCCCTATGCCTGTCTTTTTGTAAGCCTCATTAATTTCACTTCTCTCCTTTTAAGTTTTTTCCAAGTTCTCTACATTTCTTTTTTAATGAAGTCTTCTGGAAAATCTGTTCCCAAATCATGTTCTGAGTAACAGAGGGAGACCACTTTATAAAACAATATAATAGATCATATTCATGAGGAGAAAAATGAAATACTGCCATCACAAATGGGAGAATACACAGTTATCTTCCAGAAAAAAAACTAAAGGCTAGAGAAAAATTGATCAAAATTTTAATTAAATGGGACTTTATCTTTGGCACTGCCCCATTTCCCCTTTTAAAGCTATTCTTCCCATCTTGCTGGCTTCTGTCCTGCCAGAAGATTCTCCTCTACCAATTTCTATAGCACTTGGCATATAGTTTTCAGAGTTCCAAAGCATTAATTAGAATAGGATTCAACTTTCTCTTATGTGTATCATATTCCCATAGGAGACTTCTGTAGAGTTAGTATGGTAGGGCAGGAAAGAGCTATATTTAGTGTTAGAACACCTGGGTTCTAAATCCCTCCTTTCCCACTTATTTGTTCTCCCACATAAGGGCAAGCCATTTCAACTCTTAGAAACTCAATCTCCTAATCTCAAAAATGAGAAAAGTAGGGTCTATATGGTCCTTCTCAACTCCAATATTGTGATAATGTGAGCACATTGAAGACCCAAAGAAATGACTTAGTAATAATGGTAAAAAAAAAAAATTCAGGGATTTTCAGTCAAAATGAAAAAACTCTTTGGGGGAGATTATTTTTCTGGTGTTGTTCAAATCATACTACACCTCACCTATCTGACTGAAAAGGCCTGACTACTTCTCTTTGGTTTAAATTGGTCTGAAAATACTGAATAAACAGTGTGTAGGTCATTGTGCAGAGCAGTTAGATCTATGCAGTGTGCAATTTCCAATGAAAAAAGGAAATATTTCAATCAGTCATTTATAGTTAGTACCATTTAAACTGACCAAGTAATGGTACCTTTCACCTTAGTTTTAATGGAGCCGAAGTTACCCAAAATATAGGCACCACAAACAGACTTTTTAGATCTTCTGAACATGTATTAACACAAGAGATACAGCTAATTGGCAACTGGGAATAGGCATTTTAATCCATACTTTAAAAAAAAGATCTCTCTCTACAACTTGCTTGAAAAATGCTTCTTGTTTATATATTGAAGTAAAAAGAAATCCATTACTTCCTGACTGAGTCTATGCACATTCTGATTATTTAATTATTTTAATTATATATTTTATTTGTTTTTAATTATAATCACTCATTTATATATATTTGTAATTATTTAAAATTTTCTTAAACCAAATATAAATCTGCCTCTTTATAATTTTACATTGACCCCACTCCCACCCATATTTTTGCATTTTTTGATCAATCAGATAAAGTCTATACTTTGTTTCATATGATTAACTTATAAATAATTAAATTCAAGTGTTACATCATTCCCACATTTTATCTTTTGTATGCTAAACATCCACAATTCCTTTAAACTAATTTTTATGGGATTCTGTTAGATCTCGGTACCATGCTGATTGCTCTCATCTGAACGCTGGCTTATCATTGTCTATCCTAAAATATAATACCTAGACTTGAACTTAATACTCTAGATTTGGTCCGATGATATACAAATACAGAAAAACTATCTCCTCCTTGGTCTGATATCTTTAATGTATCCTAAGGTAGCAAAGATTTGATGCACACTCAGATCACCTACTATGGATGTACCTGCATAGGAGATACCATGAACCTGCTTTTGGGAAAAGACATCATGCATTCTCTTAGCACATGAGTGGAAATAGCCTTTTCTACTGACTGCACAGTAAGAACAGGGTCTGTATCTTCATGAGACTGAAACACTCTCCTCTTTTCAGCTGCATTTAGATGGTGAAGGACCTATTCATCAACAGCTTAGATATAATGAACTGAGTTTGATGGAAATATCTTTTTGGTCCTGTGTCTCTCCTCTAACTTTTAGGTTCTGTGAATCCAAGAAATGGATTTGAAAGTTTGATCTATTTTGCTTCTTTTCCTTCTCAGTTCTCAGTGCAAGCAGATGAATCCCCAGACCCTGGAGCTTAAACTGTAGAGATACCATGGGAAAGATACTTGGACAAATGTTTCTTCTAGTCCAACAGGGAAAGCTTGGGAAGCCAGAGTACCTAGTGGATTTGGAAGTTGGTGGTAGTATGTTCTATAGTAATTTAGCTAAATTATAAATCTAATGCTTCTCCAAAGAATGAGGAAATGGGAAGTGGGATTATGATGTTTCTATGTGTTCTTCCTATTCTCTAAAATAAATATTACTTTCTAAAAGTTAATTATGAAGTAGCTAAATGAAACTGGGTACAAAGAATGCTTAAAACTGAGAAAACAGTTTGTGGGATGTGGAGCCAATGGAAGAGACTAGATACATACCAAACTTCCTCCATGGAGGAAGAATGAAATGTAAAATACTTTGCCTTAGGGAGGAGGGTGGAACACTCACTGTTGCATTACTATTATGATATTTTCATGGCTACAATGTTTCACAGTTCATTAACATTACATTTGTAGTACATTAGCTATCCATCTCCAATCTTTTTTTTTTTTCTGAGCCTATGAACTATTATCTAACTAGGTGTGGTCCCCTCTCAAATTGTTGAAGTACTTATTTGAATACAAATATAAGCCTTAATTTGTCTATGAAAAATTTTATTATTTTGTATTTGACTCTATGTTTTTACTTGCAAAGGCCTTTTTGGATATCTAAAGTAATATGTTTGCTGTTCAATCAAACTCTGTCATCTGTGAATTTAATAAACATGTCATATATTCTCTTATCCAAATGTTGAAGCAAATGTAAAACAACATAGGACCAAGCACAGGCTCTTAAGTCTCTTGAATAGAGTTGATTCTGCAATATTAATGACAATTCTTTGGGTCCAGAAAGAGCACTGTTTTTATTCGCTAGAACCATATTTGAATATTTACTAGAATTGTGACTATTTACCCTATTTGAAAATATTTCTCTTCATCCATAAAATGAGGAGGTTTGAATATATGGCAGCTGATGTCCCTTCTTAATTTCAGTTTATTATCTTATATATTAGACAGTATACTCCTTTGTCCACCAGAATAGCATGGTCCTCATTTTACAGTTGTCCCTGGTCTAGTCTAATAATCTTGTCAAATAAAGAAATGGATTTATATTGGCAGAATCTTTTTTTGAAATCATGCTGGCTCTTTGTGACCATGACTTTCTTTTCTACCTATTCATTAAATTGTTCAGGAAAAGCCTATAGTTTACTTGCTTATTCATATTAAGTGTAGTATTTGCCTTGGTGTATAAGCATCTGTGACATTGAATTTCATTTCTGACTTCTTCCTTGGGTCTTATGTATTATAAATTCATGGTGGGGGCTGAGGTTCTACTATTATTCCTAAATTTTAACTATTTTCTAGCTTGATAGGTTTACTTAGATGGTATTCTCCCAATATGTATGCGTACACACACACACACACATATATAAACATACACACACACACACACACTCTTTCTTATTTTTCTTAAGTGCACTCTATCTGTTGCCATCATTCCTTAATCTTAAACTGTGGTCCAGAAATTCAAATCCTGTTTACAATCACCAACCAGTTTTTTGGGTGTTCAGTTCTTGAATCTGACTCTTTCTTCAGAAATTGTTACTTTGAAATTAATTTAGAAATATAGTTATCCCTTCCACATCACAGGGGTTAAGAAATTAGAATAGAAGTTAGAAAAAAAATTAAGTGAATTTCCAGATTTATGTGCAATCTGGAAAATTCACATAAAATATTTTGGCCCTTTGTGCCAGAGAAGATGTTTGCATTATGATGTTATTAAAAATAAATCTGGGGGGGAGGGGAGGCAGAGTCAAGATGGAGGACTAGAAGCAGGAACTCCTCACTGCTCCAGCTCCCACCTTCCCCAATCCATGAAAAAGGGGACTCTAAACAAACTTTGAAGCTGCAGAACCCAGAAAATGACACATAGAAGCTAACCTCCTGCTGAGGACAGCCCAGCAGGCAGACAGGAATCAGCCAGCACAGGGCACGAGGAGCTGAGCCCAGTCCCACACCTAGGTTTCAGCCCCATGGCAGACCTGACCAGCCAAAGGTCAGAGGGAGTCAAGATCAGAAGCAGCTGTGACCATTTTCAGATACCAATACATAGATGTGAAGGACAAAGTGAGAGGTCAGTGCAGTCTGCACTTGTTGACCCAGTAAGTGGGAGTACTTGGCTTTTGCCCCCTTGGTGAGAAGGCACTGAGACACCCAGCACAGCCAGCCAGCCCCACATGCCAGCTCCAGCTCCTGGCCTGCAGAGTGTAGGGGGACCAAGCACCAGTCTGAGGGGTAATCTTGCTGGCTTTAATCTTCTTGGATGTGGATCGCAGTCTAGGGTGGAGGTCCTGGGGTATGTGTCCAGCTTGTCAGAACATGTGGAGGCTTCAGAGAGGGCACCCATCTAATACCTCTTGCAGCTGAGAAAACCTCAGTGTTTGGGATGAAAGCTCCCCTGTCTGGTGGCAGAGTCTAACTGTGGCAAAAAGCCCAGGGGTCAAGTGTCTGAGGGGCAATGTGAGTGGGCAAAGGAAATAAAGCAGACAGAAGATTCCAACATTAGACTCCTATTTTGGGGACAAAAATGAGCAAAGCATGGAACAGTAGAAAGAGAGTGAAGTCAGAACTCCTGCACCAAAAGCTTCAAAGGAAAATATGAGCTGGTTATAGGCCACAGAGGACCTTAAGAAGCAGATAAGAGAAGTGGAGGAAAAATTGGGAAGAGAAATGACAACAAAGCAAGAAATTTAGGAAATGAGAGACAACAGCCTGAATGAAGAAAATACTACCTTAAAAAATAGACTAACTCAAATGGCAAAAGAACTCAAAAAGGCAATAAGGAGAAGAATGCCTTAAAAAGCCTAATTTGCCAGATGGAAAAAAAATCTCAAAAGCTCAATGAGGAGAATTGTTGCTTCAGAATTAGATTGGAGCAAATGGAAGCTAATGACTATGAGAAATCAAGATGCTGTTAAACAGATCCAAACAAATGAAAGAATAGAGGGCAATGTGAAATATCTCATGGGAAAAACCACTGAGCTGGAAAATAGATCCAGGAGAGATAATTGAAAAATTATTGGACTACCTGAAAACTAAGGTCAAAGTAAAAACTTAGAAATCATCCTCCAGGAAGTTCTCAAACAAAAGTGCCCTGATGTCTTAGAACCAGAGGGCAAAAAAGAGGTTGAAAGAATCCACCGATCACCTCCTGAAAAAGATCTCAAAAAGAAAACTCCTAGGATTATTATAGCCAGGGTCCAGAATTCCCAGATCAAGGAGAAAATATTACAAGCAGGCAGGAAGAAACAATTTGAATATTGTGGAAACACAATCAGGATAACCCAGGACTTGGCAGCTTCAACCTGAGGGATCAAAGTGCTTGGAATATGATATTCTGCAGGTCAAAGGAGCTGGGATCAAAACCAAGAGTCACCTACCCATCAAAACTTAGAATCATGTTTCAGGGGATAATATGGTCATTCAGTGGAATAGAGGACTTTCAAGCAATCTTGCTGAAAAAACAAGAGTTGAATAGAAAATTTGACATTCAGATACAAGAAGCAAGAGAAGCTAAACAGGGAAAAGAAATCATAAGGAACTTATCAAAGTTGAACTATTAACATTCCTACATGGAAAAACAATATTTGTAACTTATGAAAATTTTCTCAGTAGTTGAAGGGAATAGAAATATATATGTCTATATGTGAGATTATATGGGCATATGAATACATATGTGAATGTGTGTATATATGTTTACAGGTATACATAGATAGAGGCCACAGGACCAATTTAACAGGAAGGGATGATACTTAAAAGGTGAAATTAAGAGGTGAGAGAGGAATATAATGAGAGGAGATGGGGAGAGACAGAATGGGGTGAACTCTCATATAGAAGATTCAAGGCAAAATGGTTACAATGGAGGGGAAGAATAGGAAGGCAAAAGGGAATGTGTCAAACTTATTCCCATTGAATCTGGCTTGAGGAGGGAATGACATACACACTAAATAGGATCTCCAGAAGAGTAGGGGGGAAGGATTGAGAGGGGGGAATGATGGAAGGGAGGGCAGGCTGGGGGGGAGGGAAGTTGGAAGCACCCACTTTTGAAAAGGGACAGGATCAAAGTAGAGAATAGAACAAGTGGGAGGTGGGATAGGAGGGAGGGAAATATATTTAGTCATTTACAATATATCTACTATGTTATTGTTTTGCATTAGCCACACATGTAAAACCTGTGCTGAACTGCTTATCTTCACAGCAAGGATGGGTGACAAGGGAGGAAGGGAATGAATCTGGAATTCAAAGTTTTGAAATCAAATACATATATATGTACTATTATTAATCCTCTTTTACATGTAATTTGGAAATAAGATATACAGGCACTGGGGCAGGGGCATAGAGATCCACTGGAAAAGTTGAAAGGGGTATGGGAGAAAATATGGGAGAGAGCAGATTGGAGGAGGGGATATCCTGTGGGACTGCTATTTTGGGGCGGTGGGTAGGGGAAAAACAGGGAGAAAATTTGTAACTCAAAACCTGGTGGAAATTAATGCTGTAAATCAGAAGTTAATAAAGCATTTGAAAAAGAAAAATAAAAAGGATGGGATCAAAGTAGAGAATAGAACAAGTGGGAGTTGGGATAGGAGGGAGGGAAATATAGTCAGTCTTTTACCATACATCCAGTATGGAAATGTTTTGCATAGTTATACATGTACAACCTATACTGAATTGCTTATCTTCCCAGTAAGGGAGAGTGACAAGGGAGCAAGCGAATGAATCTGGAATTCAAAATTTTAAAACAAAATGTTTAAATATATATATTTATATATATAGTATTATTAATATTATTTTACATGTAACTGTGAAATAAGATTTACATGCACCAGGACATAGAGATACACTGTGCCCTACTGGAAAGTTGGATGGGGTATGAGAGAAGATATAGGAGAGAGCAGATTGGAGGAGTGGATATCCAGTGGGATTGCTATTTTGGAGTAGTGGGTATGTGTAATAGTTATGGCATTTAAAGATCCCCCTGTATTGGCTTGGTTTATGGACTTATTGTGTTAAAACCCATAGCTTGTGAATTCCACTTGTGGAATGGACTTGTTGATGTGAAAAGAGAGTGCTGAACTGGGAGGAGCTGGTGACATAAATTTGCAGAGACACAAGCAAAGAGAGAAGCAGAAGAACTTTTTGGAAGCAGCATCTTGGAGGCAGAGAGAGACTGAGAGGATTGCTGAGGGCCAGTTTGAATTGCCCAGGACTTTTGAGAACTGCCACCCAGAGCTGCCAAAGACTGAGGAGACGTGGCTGTTATGCTGGTACTTTGTCTGTCTGTTTTGATGTTGTTTTGCCAGATTTCTTCACTGGTGAAAGACAGTCCTCTTGTTGCAGAGGTCCTGGAAACTTGCTGTTGGTTCAGAGCTCCTGAGACTGTTCTGCACACAGAGAGTGAATTGTTTCCAGTGGTGAAGGCCAATGCTGTTGTTGCAGAGGTCCTGGAACCTTGCTGTTGGTTCAGAAGCCCTGAAGAAGAATTTTCTTTTTGTATGTTTACAGAAATCCTGGAGGAGGGTTTTCCTAGTGTTTTCAGGGGTCCTAAGGCTGTTCTGCAGACAGAATGAATTAATGAAGACACTGGCAATGTATCTTGTGCCCTTGCTAAGCTTTGTCTCCCCAGGACCAAAGATTTCTGAGAACTTGCCTCAGGTCAAGATGAAGAAAGGACCTCTCTTTGGGTATTAAATGCTGTGCTTAAGCTTGTTGTAACTCTGGGGTAGATACAATTGTGATCCAAGGGTGGGGAACTTTTGACTTTTTTGTGTTCTGTGATTGAACAAATGAATGTACTTTACTTATGATTGGAAACTAATCTCCATTTGAGAAGAGGGGCTTTGTGGTTGACTAAATGAATGTACAGCCTAGGGGTGGAGTAGTACTTAGAAGAGGGTTCTGGGGATGTACTAAATGAATTATAATGTCCAGGAGTGGAGCAGTACTTGGAGATTATTGGATTATACTTGGTGAATGCTGTATTTTGAATGATGCTGTATTTTGATTTTCTCTGTTCTTAATTTTTCACTGAATAAAATGGAGAGCACCTATGCTGTTATTTTGAACCTTGGGAAGTTTCCTTTGCTTGGCATTACAGTAGGGGATAAAAGAAAATTTGTAACTCAAAATCTTGTGGAAATAATGATGTAAGCTAAAAGTGAATAAAGCAGTTAAACATAAATAAACAAACAAACAAATAAATAAATGAATAAATAAATAAATAAATGAATGAATGAATGAATGAATGAATGAATGAATGAATGAATGAATGAATAAATCTGGGGGCGGCCAGGTGGCACAGTAAGAGTGCCAGCCCCAGAGTCAGGAGACCTGCGTTCGGTTCCAGGCTCAGATACTTAACACCCACACAAAATAACTGGTCCTCTAACCTTGAGCAAGTTACTTAACCCTGATTGCTTAAAAAAGCAAATACTGATATTGTACAATAATACACACATATTGCATGCATTTTGAAGTTTCTAATCTTTTTTCTGTGTAATCTGCTGGCTTTCACTTGTCATCTGCAACTTCCACATAACTCCCCCAAAATTACCATTTCATTACTTATGCCAACCTGTCATATTTTGAAACAATAATGGGGAAAGTTGTTAAATGGAAGGGATAACTAGTATCTTTTATATTTGTCTCATTTTGCATTAGTTTAGTAACATGAAAGCATTATGCACATCCCTCATATCTTTATCTTCTTGCTCAAAAGACAGGAGGTTGTAGTGTCTATATCCTATAATGAAAAATAGCTTAGAGGTAAATTTTCACTAAAGGAGGTTTGGATAGCTATTTTGAAATCTTGGCCGACACTTCTATGATAAATATTCCCATGTTGTGAATCTTAAAGGAATATTGTCATTTAAAAGTCTCTGACTGATTGAGGCAGTATCAGGACTTAAGACAAGGTCACAGCTTTAGTCTTCAATGGGCCAATTAGCTTTGCTCTCTTCCATGGCCATAAACCAAAACCCTAATCCTAGCCAACTATCACATAAATCTATCTTTGTAATGAGAGCTTTGAGAGAAAGAGTCTGGAGGACTCTTTACAAATCCATCAACACTATGGGTGAAAACTATAAGTACGTGTCCTGTGAATAATGAATTATTAGTTTTGCTTTCATATACAGACACGCAGCACAAAATTTGAAATAAAATCATTATATAGAACACCCTGAGAATCTCATCAAACTTGTCATAAATCTAGGTCCTTGTAGTTGATTTTTTTTTATTTTAATAACTGATGTGGCAGTTTTCCAACTAACCAATATTTTAAAAGCTTTTCATGCCAACTTAAAAGTAATGATATTTTCCCCCAGCACCTAATAAGGGGGGGGAAATGAAACACCCAAACATTTTAGCCCTCTTTTAGTACTCCAATCACCTCTAAGGGAGGAAGAACATCAAGATCTGGCAAACTCACTCTATTGGCTGGAATAATGTTTTTGTTTCACAAGTTCTATTTTTTTAATATCTTAACTTGAAGTTGTTGGATAATGTTCAGCGCTAAATGTAATGTCTGGATTTCAGAATTTAAGTAGAGTAAAAGCCTTCATTAGGATGTAGAAAATTTTGTAGGAGCTGAAAAGTGGCTTTAGGGGTGGGCTATAGACTCAAAAGGAAAATAGATCTTTAGATTTCAGGGGGAGAAATGGGATGCTTAAGGCAGAAGGTCAGGAAGAGGACAAGAAACTCAAGTCAGGGAATATTTATCTTAACAAGATTCCACTCACCCTGGATTGGATTGTCTCATTGTAGACCATCTTCCAATACACAATCTAAGAATATCATTCTAATCCTGGTTTACTGATGAGATTCTAGTGCAAACAATCCAAAGCATGATCACTGAAAGGTGATTTGTAATTGTGTAATTATAAAGTATGTGATGAAAGTCTTCTGAAATAGTTACTAAACTATTTCAACAAACATTTAGTGACTACATAAGACTAAAACAAGACAGTATGACAGGTGATTGGGGGAAAAGATAAAAAAATTCCTACCTTCAGTTAGTTTAGTATTTGATCATAGTAATGGTAAACAGAAAATGATAAATTCTACTGGGAGCTAGGAAAAGGACTTTGTTCTGCGGTTAAAAGCTTGTGGTCTGAGTGGCTAGCGTTGGAATCCTTTTGTATATTGCCATTGTGGAGAAGAATAAATCATGTTATGAATGTTATTACCTGAACAAGGCATTTAACTTTTCTGGGTCTAAATTTCTTCACGTCTAAAATGTTTGGGCTGTGTGGGAGGATCTCTAAGACCCCTATCAAATCTTCTAGTTTGATAAAAAAAAAATGCTCACAACTTCCCACAGACTAACACACATATGTGTGTACCTATATCTATATCAATCAATCAATCGATCAATTTGATTGGTTGATCAATTGATCTATGTATCTATGTATCCATGTATGTATGTATGTATGTATGTATGTATCTATCTATCTATCTATCTATCATGTATCTATCTATCTACATTTATAAGGAATCAATACAGACATATAAAATCAAATATCATTTTCCAACAACATAATAGAAGGGTGTAATATAGTTCTTTACAAATGACAACTAATAACCATGTTAAATATTACTTCAAATCTCTACTGAGAGAAGTAAAATTCAAAACAGCTCTAAGGTTTTGCCTCACACTCATAAGATTAACAAAGATGACAAATGATGAATATAGTCTATGCACCATAATCAGTCCTTAGTAGGCATATTAGAAGGGTCTGCCCAAAGCCCACTACACATGTGTCTCTGTGATCCTACATGAAGGCTAAGTGGTATTTGAATGAAAAATGCTAGAATAAAGTTATCCTATTATTCCCTTAAGGGCTATACAGAATGCTCAGAGATTTTTGAGCTGAAAAATAATCAGATTTATCAAGATATATACATAAATATAACATATGTACATATATGCCTTTCAATTGTCCTTATTTTCAGAGAGAATTGAGCATTCCTTTAAAAATTAGGAGATGGGGTTCAATGTGAAAACAGCAAGTAAAAATATTCAGCCAAGGCAGAGGGGTATCTGGACTTAACCCAGGAAGTTGGGCAGAGTAGAACAATTTATCATAGAGGAGAAAGAAAAAGAAAAGGATCCCTGAGTACCTAGGTCAAGGAAATGAAGATGGGATTCTTCCTGAACAAATCAGACCATCTGAGGGACAACCAATGATTTCTCCTCTACAGAATAAGCATAGGCATATGAAAGGTAAGTAAAGAAGAAATAACCAAAGAAAGGAAGGAAAGAAGTCAGGAAGGCAGGGGGGAGGATAGAAGAAAGGAGGGAAAGAAAGAAAGAAAGAAAGAAAGAAAGAAAGAAAGAAAGAAAGAAAGAAAGAAAGAAAGAAAGAAAGAAAGAAAGAAAGGAAGGAAGGAAGGAAGGAAGGAAGGAAGGAAGGAAGGAAGGAAGGAAGGAACAGAGGGAGGGAGGGAGACTACTGCTGGGTCCTTGAGAAAGGTACTAATGGATCTATTTGTCAATGTGAAAGCAAATATAGAAAAAAAAAGACTATTTTACTGGGGCATTGCTCCAGGCTTCATTAGAGAACCTATCAAGGCTTGTCAAATGAGATGTTAACCACTCACTTGGGGGAGAGGAAAAGGCATATTCAGAAGAAATCTAGAGATGCTTCTATTCTTTTTCTCTTTTCCATTATCATTATGTCATCTATCTCTTTAGGAAATATTGCTAAACATTATGAAGTCTTGTGAAAGAATCTGAAAATATTAAGGAAATGTGTGGTGTCTTTTTTAAAATCTAATTTTCTTCTAATAACACATATCTTGAGACAAAAAGAAATGCCTACTAGAGATATCAAATCCAAATCAATTAAAAACTGAAGAAGAGAGTTCCTAAAATGACCTTGAGTTTATATCATCAAGCATCCATGAACATCAAGTGTACCCCCCCCAAATAACTAGCAGATGAAATTTCACAGATTTAGAACAAGAAGGGACTTAAAAGGATATCTATTCCAATCTCCTTATTTTCCAGTTGTATTTGTAAGGCCCATTGAATTTGTATGACTGAACCAGGGTCACACAGGTAATAAGTAGTAAAGATAGGAGCTGAACCTATGTCCTCTGACTTAAATCCAACACATTTTTCATTGTACTATACTCTGTGTATGTGTGTATATGTAATGATTTATGGGATATTCGAAAAATTCCTGTGAAAATATTTCCCATGTAGAATGAGGGGATTACTGAAGAACTATATAACAATAAATAGTGTCATTGTTATCAGAAGGGGGATTTAAATTACCAAGTAAAAATTAATAAGCACCTCTTTGAAAATACTAGACACAAGTAATATGTTCTCATGGATAGACTTTGGACTCAAGGAAATATGCTTTAAGTTTTGCCACTCTGTGGCAATTCAGAGGAAGAAATCAAAATTCTCTGTAATCACATGAAAATACTCTCAATCACTATTTATTAGAGAAATGCAAATTAAAGCAACTCTGAGTTACTACCTTACACCTATCAGATTGACTAAAATAACAGAGAATGAAAATAATAAAAGTTGGAGGGGATATGGGAAAATTAGGATACTAATGCACTGTTTGTGAAGTTGTAGACATCCAACGATTCAGGGGAGCAATTTGGAACTATGCTCAAAAGACTACACAACTGTGATCCAGTAATCCCATTACTAAATCTAGTGTTTGTGAGATATGGGTAAGTAAATAAACATTGAAGTAGACCACCACTATCTCTTGGAACTCTCTAAGATGTTAAATTAAAAATGAGATGTTGACCTTTATCAGTGGATTGAGTTTCTGCACCAAGGGCAAGATATGAGCCTAAGTCCTTTAAATCCAGAACCACTGCTTTCAATTATTATATGTCAATTAAGCTTTTTGGACTAACACAAACTTCTATTTCATATAATAAATTTTACTCATATTTCCACACATCTTACTACCATTTATAGTTTTATAGAGCTAAAAGAATTATTAAGGGTAATGAAACACAGCAATGTATTCCAAGTATAAGATTGTGGAATATCAGAGTTGAAAATATTTTAGATATCATCTTTTTCAATATCAGCTGAAGCATGAATTCCTTCTAAAACATCCCTAATGTGAGTTCTAGACTTTCAGTCATAAAACCAGGTTTCAAATGGAATCTCGAGGTCTTACAAGCCACAAGATTAGGGGCAATCTATTTGACCTCTCAACATCCCCATATATTCAGTAATAAAACAAATAAATTTAAAAAATATTAAGCAATTGCTAAGCCCTGGAGATACATAAAGAGGCAAAATTTAGTCCATGCCTTCAAGGAACTTACAATATAATATACAGTATAATCAGAGGAATAAAAGTTATATTCTTTATCACTTCTGATATTGAATTAAGTATATGGCAAATGTTAAAATAAAAATTATTATTCTTGTTAACTATTATTATTACTGTGATAATTATAATTATGATGATGTTGGTCCAATATCAAGGAGTTCACTTCAGTACATGGTAAGACATTCAAATTTGGACAGCATATTGATATCAGTTTTTAGAATAAGACTCCTAAAGTTGGCATAATCTCAGAGACTCTGGTGGTTTGATGAAAAGAGTACTTGTAGTTAGATGACTTGGTTTCAAATTACATGTCACACTTACTATGTGACCTGAGATAAGGCATGAGACTTCCCTGGATCTTAGTTGCTGAATGTATAAAATGATGATAATGATAATAGCAATACTGACCTCAATGGGTGGTTCTGAAGTAAATGTTTTTTGAAACTTAATGAGCCATATAAAAATGAGATAATTAACCTAGGGCAATGAGATATCCATAAAGGATTAATTTATAATTATGTGTCCTTTATGCTTCTTCAAAAGAAAGATTGTGTTTTTCGAACAAGAGCTACACTTCTTAAACAGATCTAACCCACTATTATTCAGGGGCCACTCAGATAGATGATAGCCTCAGCACTTTTGGTTACCATCCTCACTTTTGTTATATATAATGACATCATATTGTGTGTTTACAGATGCCATTAGGACAGTTAAAAGAGAAGAGTACAATTCAATTCTTTCTGTTACTTGCTAACAATAAACTTTAAGAGAAGCACTGGTAGATTATAAGGTGGAGATATTTGGCTGAAGCAAAGCTAAGGAATACAATCATCCACAGTGGCCTCACTGGGATATTGGAGGATCAGTTTCATTTTGTTCGCTTCTATTCCAAATTGTCCATTTACATTGTTTTTCAGGACAGTCAAAAAGAAAATATCTTATAGGGAGTAAAGAAGACCAAGCAAAAATTTGATTGAATGTTGGACAGTCTGAAAGTAACTTTCACTGTATCACTTTACCATAGAATGTGGGTGTGTTGAATGATGAATTACCCATTAAATAATGTTTTCAGGACTCAAAAATTAAATTGCTAACAATGACATCATGTAACATATTCCCACAATTTGGTGAACTTGAGATTTAAACATTTTGTTCAAGAAATTAGGCAAATGATTAAAATGTTTTGCTAAAGACATGAACTTCTATCTAAAATATAAACTCTAATAATACTCTCGTAATACCATCTCTCCCCCAAAATCAACTTTATTGCATCTTTTCAAAAGAATCCAGTTGTTAACCCAAGACATTTTTGTCTCAAACATTTCATTTTACACTAATCAAGTGGAGCATTTTTTTCTTTCAGATCTTGACATAATAGTTCTAAACAGCTTTAATTAGTAAGTTTTTTTTAAGTTTTAATGACTGAGGAGGGCTCCATGTTACTCCATATAAATGATCCCAGTTGATAAACATTTTGCATTGGCATTTGACCAGAATCAACTACATATTCACTTGGGTTTTGTGATCTCTGAGTACAGAGATCAACTTAATGTACAATCAGTTTACAAGCATGGAAAAAACAAAATTTCAACATTATTTGTGAGTAATGGAATGTCTTTCAGTATAGATTCTTTTGAT
The DNA here is from genome assembly GCF_028583685.1 of Petaurus breviceps papuanus. Lineage (NCBI taxonomy): Eukaryota > Metazoa > Chordata > Mammalia > Diprotodontia > Petauridae > Petaurus > Petaurus breviceps. Next base: position 9,878,871 of record NW_027186540.1, read on the forward strand.
TATTCTTCTAAGAGTTTCTATAATGGATTTCCTATTCCACTTGAGGGAAAAATCATTTGAAAAACTTTTAATGTTTGTCATCTAATATATCAACTTTTGACATGTTTCTATTTGGCTAAAATACTGTTTAAGGTTATACAATAATGTGTATGGCTTTTTGTGTTCATGATATTTAAAATAACCTAAGAGGTGATAATTTTTCTTTAAGAAGTTCTAATTTAGAGGTGGATCCAAGGCAAGGTAGTGACTTGTCTGAGCACTCCCCAAAACCCCTTCAAAAACATTTAAATAATGACCCCCCCAAAAATAAAAACAATCCCTAGAGTGGTATAACATACAAAATACAGGAAGAAATAATTTTCCAGCCGAAACAATTTAGATGGTCATTAGGAAAGGTCTGTCATATTAGGGTGGCCCCAGAAAACCAGGAGCAGCACATGTAAGTAACTAAATAAGCAGTGGTGGAAGCTACTTCCAGAGTTCTTCGTCAGAAAGGTAAGGGGGTCAAACAACTAGACATAAGGACATTAAAAGGTTCATTTAGCCAGCACTGAGGCAGAACTCTGTTGCTTTACCCATAATTGGATCTGGGCCACAGTTCTGGGGGGAAATTTTAGGGTGAGATGGAGCACTAGCATAGAAGAGCTTGGGTCAGAGTGGAGCAAGTGACTCTCCTCACAGTCCCAGGGCAGAAAACTGTGCTTGTGATCACTCACAGATAATAGCACCATCCAGGAGAACAGTAAACAAACTTCTTAAAATATACCACCTTGGAAGAACTGAAAATTTACAGGTTCCTAGAATTATCTCTGAAAAGAGTTGCACAAAACCCCTGAACATTGTAACAGTGTGTCCACCACTCTGAAAGCAGAACTTCACTTTAACAAAGAGTTAAAATTAAAGAAATAGACTGGGAAAAATGAGCAAACAATAAAAAAATTCTTACCATAGGAAGTTAGTATGGTGACAAGGAAGATCAAATCACATAATCAGGAAAAGATAACATAGTCAAACCTCCTCCATCCAAAACTTCCAAGAAAAAAATGAATTGGCCTGATGTCATAGAAGGACTGAATAAAAGGATTTTGAAAATCAAGTAAGAGAGATAGAGGAAAAATTGAGAAGAAAATTAAGAGTGATGAAAGAAAATCATGAATATAGTAGACAGCTTGGCAAAGGAAACATAAAAAATACTGAAAAAAATTCACACCTTAAAAAAGAGTAAGTCAAATAGTAAAAATTGTCCAAAAAATGAGGAGAAGAATATCTTGAAAAGCAGAACAGGCTAACTGGAAAAAGAGGCACAAAAATTCCATGGAGGGGCATGGGGGAACAAACAAAAAAACCCAAGCAAAAAACAAAAAACAAAAATCCTCCCTAAAAAGTGTAATTAGCCAAAAGGAAAAAGAGGCATAAAAGTTCACAGAAGAAAATAATTCCTTCAGAATTAGAGTTGAGGAAATAGAACCTAATGACTCTGAGAAATCAAGTAACAATAAAACAAAACCAAAAGAGTTCATTAAAAAATAGAAGACAACATGAAATATCACATCGGAAAAACAAGTGACCTGGAAAATAGATTATGGAGAGATAATTTACAAATTATTGAATTACCTGAAAGCCATGGTTAAAAAAAAAAAAGCCCAGACATCACCTTTCAAGAAATTATCAAGGAAAACTGCCCTCATATTCTAGAACCAGAAAGTAAAATAGAAATGGGAATAATCTGCCATTCCCTCTTGAAATAGATCCTTAATGAAAACTCTTGGGAATATTAAAGCAAAATTCCACACCAACCAGATCAAGGAGAAAATATTTCAAGCAGACAGAAAGAAAGAATTCAAATTGTCATGTAGCCAGATTCAGGATAGCAGAATATTTAGCACTCAACAATTGGAGGCTTTGAATATGATATTCCAGAAGTCAAAATGGTTCTTGGAATTACAATCAAAAATCAACTACCCAGCAAAACTGAGCATATTCCTTCAGAGGGAAAATGGACATTCATTGAAATAGCTGACTTTCAAGCATTCTTAATGAAGTGACCAGAGATCAATAGAACATTTGACTTTCAAATACAAGACTCAAGAGAAGCATAAGAAGGTAAACAAGAAAGGGAATTCATAAGAGAATTAATAAAAGTCAAATTGTTTATTCCAACATGGGAAGATGATCCATGTAACTCATAGGGAACATTCTCATAATTAGGGCAGTTAGAAGGAGTATATATCTATATCTATATATCGATAGATAGATAGATAGATAGATAGATAGATAGATAGATAGATAGATAGATAGATAGATAGAAAGAAAAAGAGATAGATAGAAAAATAGATAGATAGAGATAGAGAGATAGATAGACAGACAGAAGGCACAGATTGAGTTGAATATGAAAGGATGATATGTAAAAAATAAATAAAGGAGTGAGAGAGTAATGCTTTGAGAAAAAGAGAAAGGGAATAGAATGTTGCATATTATCTTACATAAAAGAGGCAAAAAAAAAAACATTTCCATTGGGAGGGAGGAGAGGGGTATTGAGTAATTCTTCCTCTCATCAAAACTGGCTGAAAGATGGAATAGAATAAACATTTAATTGGGTATCGAAATCTCTTGCCATACAGGAAAGCAAGAAGGGAAGTTGAGAAGAGAAGGGGGGAGATGATAGAAATGAGGGCAGATTGGGGAAAGGGGATAGGCATGGTGAAAGGAAAGAGAGAATAGAATAAATGGGGAGGTACAGTTAGCAATAGAAACAATGAAAACAATTTTGAAGCAAGTTTCTCTGATAGAGGCTTCATTTCTCAAATATAAAGAAAACTGAGACAAATTTATGAAAATAATAGCCAATCCCTGATTTAAAAATGATCAAAAGATATAAGCAGTTTTCAGATGAAGTAATCTAAGTTATCTATAGCCATATGATAAAAATGTTGTAACTCACTATTGGTTGGAGAAATGCAAATTAAAACAATTCTGAGGTACTACCTAATACTCATATGATCAGCTGATAGTACAGAAAAAGAAAATGAAAAATATTGGAGGGGATGTGGGAAAAATTAAAAGGAAAGAAAAAGAAAAGAAAAGGTGTGTTAATGCATTGTTGGTGGAGCTGTGAAACTTACTCAACCATTTTGTAGAGCAATTTAGAACCTTGCCCAAATGGCTATAAAAGGATCTATATGTACAAAATATATATATATAGCAATTGTTCTCTGGGGGCAAAGAATTATAAATTGAGGAGATGTCCTTCAATAGGGGAATGGCTGAAGAAGTTGTGGTATGTGATTGTGATGAGATATTATAGTTCCTTAAGAAATTATGATCAGTATGATGGCCAGCTCTCAGAAAAACCTTGGAAGACTTAAATGACTGGATTCAAAGTGAAATACACTCTGTACAAAGTAACAGCAATATTGTGAGATGATCATCTGTGAATGACTAATGTATTCTCAGCAATACAATGATCCAAGACAACTCTAAAGGTCTTAGAATAAAAAATGTTTCCCAATCCCAGAGAAAGAACTTATGGTGTCTGAATATAGATAAAAGTGTACTTTTTTAAACTTTATTTTTCTTGAGTCTTTTTCTATATTTTCTGGCACAGAATGACTGTTATGGAAATGTTTTGCATGACTACACATGTATAACCTATATCGAATTGCTTGCCTTTTCATTGTAAGTGGGGGGAGAGGATTTGGACTCGAAGTTTTAAAACTGACTTAAAATTTTCTGTTGCATGTAATTGGGGAGGGGGCAGTGCCAATATGGCAGAGCAAAAGCAGGAAATTGTCTGAGCTCCTGCTCTAACCACCTGCAATACCCACAAATTTTAGAGCTACAAAAATCACAAGGTGACAGAGAAACAAATCTCCCACTGAAGGCAGCCTGGCAGGCCCACAGAAAGGTTCTATTGCACCCAGCTGAGAGCCACACACAGTCCTGCATGAGCAGACAGCCCAGAACTTGGGCAGCACTGACCAGTGGCACAGATTGTCCAGAGCAGACTTCAGGAAAGTGAATCACTAACAACTTTGGAAGTTTCCAGGCTTCTCAACACATAAACAACAAAGAGAAAATTAAAGTTCAATGGGAAACTCTGTTGGAACATGGTGACTGAGAAGCTCAGTCCTGCCCCTGGCCCCAGGAAGAGAGGTGGTGGAGGCATGGAAACTACAACTGTTTCCACTGGCTGCCTCCAGAGCTCCTGGGCTGCAGATCTTAGGGGGACCAAGGGACCATTCAGAGAGTAATGGCTCTTGCTTTAACCTGCTTGGATCTGGATCACAGTCTTGGACGGTGGTCTGGGGGTGAGAAATGACAGTGTGCCAGAGCTTGTGGTGGCTATAAAGAGGTTGCACTTCTCAGGCCTCTGAAAACATTTGTGAAAACCTCAGTGATTTGGGACACAACTCTCTCCATTCTGGAAGCAGAATTCTCCCATAGTAAAGAACTCAAAAGTCAAGTAATTGGCTGGCAAGATGAGAAAGCACAATTAGATGATTGAAGCCTTTTTGGGGGACAAAGAGTATCAAAACAAGGAAACAGAAGAAGTCAATGCAGTCAAAATTCTTGCATCAAAAGCCTCTAAGAAAAGTATGAATTAGTTATAGGTCATGGAGGAGCTCAAGAAGGATTTTGAAAATCAAGTAAGAGAAGTGGAGGAAAAATTGGGAAGAGAAATGAGAATGATGCAAGAGAATCATGAAAAGATAGTCAACAGCCTGCTAAAGGAGACCCAAACAATAATGAAGAAAATAACATCTTAAAAAATAGACTGACTCAAATGGCAAAAGAGACCCAAAAAGCCAATGAGGAGAAAAATCCCTTAAAAAGACAAATTTGCTAGATATAAAAGAAGTTTTAAAAACTCACTGAAGAGAATAAATCCTTCAAAATTAGATTGGAGCAAATGGAAGCTAATGACTTTATGAGAAATCAAGATACTATAAAATGGATCCAAACAAATGAAAAAATAGAAGGCAATGTGAAATATCTCATTGTAAAAACTACCAACCTGGAAAACAGATCCAGGAGAGATAATTTTAAAATTATTGGACTAACTGAAAGCCATGATCATAAAAGAGCCTAGAAATCATCCTTCAAGAAATTCTCAAGGAAAATTTCCCTGATATTCTAGAACCAGAGGGAAAAATGGAAATTGAAAGAATTAGTTTATTGTCTCTTGAAAGACATCCCAAAAAGAAAAGTCCTAGGAATATCATAGCAAAATTCCAGAGTTCCCAGGTCAAGGAGAAAATATTACAAGCTTTAAAGAAGGAGCAATTTGAGTACTGTGGAAACACAATCAGGATAACACAAGATCTAGCAGCTTCTAAATTAAGGGATCGAAGGGCTTGGAATATGATATTCTAGAGGTCAAAGGAACTAGGATTAAAATCAAGAAACACCTACCCAGCAGAACTGAGTATAATGCTTCAGGGGAAAATATGATCATTCAATGAAATAGAGTACTTTCAAGTACTCTTGATGAAACAAAAACACAGCTGAACAGAAAATTTGACTTTTAAATTTATATAATTGTGGAAATAAATAAATATGTAATTGGGGAATTAAAAGTGAGG
>NW_027186540.1:9884552-9887528 GCF_028583685.1 Petaurus breviceps papuanus
AAGAAAGAAAGAAAGAAAGAAAGAAAGAAAGAAAGAAAGAAAGAAAGTAAAAGGCAACAGTTGAAAAAGAACAAAGTAGTCCAGACCTTTTTTCAGTCTACACTAATCTTGAAAATGACATTTCAGATATTTCTCAATGAAAATATTTCTATCTTAGTAGTTATACCTATTGTTAAATTTAATGTTAAGGGGCCAATTAATTCTCAGGAGATTCAGACAGAGGTGATAAGGACTCATATTTACTTTTCCTCTCCCCTGCCATTACAGGGGAAGATGTTAACACTCTTCTTTTGTCTTAAGAAGAAATATAAAGGACAATAAATTCAAATTAGTTTAGCTTTATTCATTCTTTATTTAATCTCTGTTTTGCTGAGGCCAGTTATACTTCCAAAATTTTATCTACATATAGTTTCAAATGTTAAAGACAAATTTGAAATATCTCTTCCCCCCATTTTCTCAATTAATTTTTAATTTTCAACATTAACTTCCACAAGGTTTTGAATTCCAAATTTTCTCCCCCTCTTTTCTCTCCCCCACCCCAAGACTGCATGCATTCTGATTACCGCTACCCCTAATATGTCCTCTCCTTCTATCACCACCCCTTCTCTTATTCCTTTCCTTTCTATTTTCCTGTAGTTCTGATAGATTTCTCTACCCCATTGACTATATATCTTATTTCCCAGTTACACATAAAAGAAAATTTTTAACATTCATTTTTAAAACTTTGAATTCCAAATTCTCTCCCTTCCTCCTTCCCCACCCACCTTCATAAAGAAGGCAAACAATTCAATATAGGTTATACATGTGTAGTCATGCAAAACACTTCCATAATAGTCATATTGTGAAATACTAACTATATTTCCCTCTATCCTATTCCACCACCCATTTATTCTATTCTCTTCTTTGACTCTGTCCCTCCTTAAAAAGTATTTGCTTCTGATTAATTCCCTCCCCAAATCTACCCTCATTTCCATCATCCCTACCTCTCTTATACCATTCCCCCTACTTTTTTTGGAGAGTAAGATAGATTCCATACCCATTTGAGTGTTTGTTATTTCCTCCTTAAGCCAAATCCAATGAGTGTAAGATTCACTCATTCACTCTCACTTCCCCATTCTTCACATCCACTGTAAAAGTGCTGTCTTGCCTTTGTTATGTGAGATAATTTACCCCATTGTACCTCTCCCTTTTCTTCTTCCCTCAGTACATTCCTCTCTCACCCCTTCATTTTATTATTTGGATATCATTGATCTTAAGTAATAATTTCAACAGGAATGACAATAATAAGTTTAGTTTGCTGTGCATAAAGTTTGATAATTTGAAACATTTCAAAATGGGCCATCTGTTAGTAAATTGGCCATTGTGAGACTTCAATCAGTAATCAAGAGAAAAGCTAAGCATGAAGTGTGAGCTTTAGAGAACCAAAGAAAGAATCTGGGGAAGACATTCCCTATGTAGGAGAAAATATGTAAGATATTCCTCTCTGGAAAGTGATTGTGTGGTCTCATTCCATCGTTCATACAGGAATAACGTGGTGCAAATCTTTCCTGCCCCAAGGAAAACCAAACTTAAGAATGACATTTTATGATTTTCTGGCATCAATCAGTGCATTAGGTGCTATAAGAGCTTGCTCTTATTTGTCAAATGAACCCTTTCCTCTCTGGTCCAAATATATGAACTGCCCTTTGTTTTCATACAGTTATAGTACTGTTTTGAATTGTTTGTTGTTCTAAAGTTAATTCCCATGTGGTAACTGATACATCACTCATTCAGAATATTTTCTACCATAGAATACTTCAGCTTTCACTCTCAATCAAAATATACATAATCAAAATGACTAGAACTTAGAAATGTTAAAGACAGCTCTTCCACAGTTCCCTGTCCTACGTGCTTCCAAGCCTATGTGATCATACACTCACTTTCCAATGTACTGTGAAGTCAGATAATGGACAGGTCAATCACAAGTCCTCCCCCCAATACCCCCAAAAAGAATGACTCCCTTACCACAGAATGTTTGCATCACATTTTGCTGGTAAGAATTTTAAAAAGTATATGAAAGAAAGCATTCATTTTAAAGAAAATGATCAGACATTCTGCAGTCAATTGAATAATGAATTTTAGCTCAAAACCTAATGACAAATTAGAGATAGAAATTATTATCTTTTTAATACTTTGGGTCTGAAAACTGCATATAATATTGTCTCAGCCTTATGGTTTTTCAGTTCTTCAAAGTATGTTCAATTTCATAAATTTAGGTCTTATTATATTGTAATCTTATTATGCCTTAGTAATTATTTTCCTGAGTTACTGTGCCAAAAAACCAAACAAACGAACAAACAATCCTGTCATCTAAAAATTGCATTCTTTTGGAAAGTTCCTTAATTGCAAGAACTGCTTTATTTTTTACTTTTTATCCCAAGTATCAAGTGGCTGATAAAAAGTTAGTGACTAATAAATTCTTGCTTATTAATACATTGACTCAGTATTCAAAATCCTTTTTTCTGGTTATAAGCCTCACTGAACTTAGACTTTCCAAATTTGTGTTTGTTTGTTTGTGTTTGTTTTGCTTGTTTTTTAAAACTATCTAAAAGCCATCTGTATCCAGACAATATAATGACAAGTTGGAAGCATTTGCCAAAATCAGTATTTAGGAACATAGAATTTAAGAATTCATGGTCAATCTCTTATCATGAGTCATCAAAATAGAATTAATTCAAAAAAGGACTATTTTCACTATTCACAGTAATTCAATAAATTATTCATACCTTTGTATAGGTTTCTCTACTCTTTTAAGTATTCCCAAATAGGTGACACTAGGTTAATAAAATGAACTTTGGTCATTATGGGAGGAACTTGAGAAGCTCTGGGACCAGGGTAGGAAGGAAGAAGTAATTTTGCTCCAATGGGCTGGGGAGGAACACTGCAATTGTTGCATTTAGGAACATCAGGAAGATGGATACAGCAATTGCCCTCAGG
>NW_027186540.1:9887628-9912718 GCF_028583685.1 Petaurus breviceps papuanus
CTTCCTTCCTTCCTTCCTTCCTTCCTTCCTTCCTTCCTTTCTTCCTTCCTTCCTTCCTTCCTTCCTTCCTTCCTTCCTTCCTTCCTTCCTTCCTTCCTTCCTTCCTTCCTTCCTTCCTTCCTTCCTTCCTTCCTTCCTTCCTTCCTTTCTTCATTTATTTTTAGTTTTCACCATTCACTTCCAAAAGATTTTAAACTCCAGATTTTCTCCCCCTTCTTCTCCTCCCATCACTCTAAGGTGAGCAATCTGATAAAGTTTTACATATATATAAATATACTCATAATAAGCCTATTTTCATATTAGTCATGTTGTAAAGAAGAACTAGAACTAATACGTGAAATCATGAGAAAGAAGAAACCAGAAAAAATAGAGGGAGAGGACAAATAGTATGGTTCAATCTGCATTTAGACACCCTAGTACTTTTTCTGAATGATAGCATTTTCCATCATAAGTCATTTGGATTCATCTTGGATCCTTGGATCTTAAATAGATATAAATCTATCAAGTTAGTCACTGAACAATGTTGCTGTTACTTTGTATGATGTTTTTCTGGTTCTGCTCTCTTCACCAGCATCAGTTCTGTAAGTCTTCCCATGTGTTTCTGAATTTCAACCTGCTTATCATTTCTTATAGGACAATAGTACTCCCTGACATTCATATACCACAACTTGTTTAGTCATTCCCCACTTAATGAACATTGACTCAATTTTCTATTTCTTGGTCACCACAAAAAGAACTGCTATAAATATTTTTGTACATGTTGGGTCTTTTTCCAGTTTTTAATGATCTCATGGAGATACAATACTAGAAGTGGTATTGTTGTATAAATGGGGTATGCACAGTTTTATAGCCCTTTGTGCATAGTTTCAAATTGCTCTCCAGAGTGCTTGGATCAGTTCACAACTCCATCAACAATGCATTTCCCATTTTCCCACATCTCCAGCATTTATCGTTTTCCTGTTTTGTCATCTCTAATCAATAGTGATTCAAAGCATTTTTCATATGATTATATATTGCTTTAATTTCTTAATCTGAAAACTATCTGTTCATATCCTTTGATCATTTGTCAATTGGAGAATGATTTGTATTATAAATTTGACTCAGTTCTCTATATATTTCAGAAATGATGCCTTTATCAGGGACTCTGGTTGTAGAAATTGTTTCCCAGTTTTCTGCTTCCCTCCTAATCTTGGTTTCATTGGCTTTGTGCAAAACCTTTTCAATTTAATGTAATCAAAATTATCCATTTTGCATTTCATAATGTTTTCTACCTCTTGTTTGGTCAAAAATTCCTCCTTTCTTCATAAATGTGATAAGGTATTCCTTGCTCTCCAGCTTGTTTATAGTATCAGCTTTTATATCTAAATCATTTACCTATTTTGACTTTATCTTGGTATACAGTCTAAGATGTTCATCTAGACCTAGTTTCTACCATGCTATTTTCCATTTTTCCTAGCAGTGTTCTTATCACAGAAATAGTGGGTTCTTATCGCAGAAACTGGGGTCATTTGGCTTTATCAAACAGCAATAGCCATTGACTATTGGATCTTGTGTATCTAACCTATTCCACTGATCCACCACTCTATTCTTCAGCCAGTACCAAGTAGTTTTGATGATTGCTGGTTTGTAATATAATTTAAGATCTGGTATGGCTAGATGACCTTCCCTAGCATTTCTTTTCATTAATTTCCTTGATATCCTGGATCTTTTGTTCTTCCAGAGGAATTTTTTAAATTATTTTTCTAGTTCTACAAAATCATTTTTATTAGTTTGATTGGTATGTCACTGAATAAGTAAATTAATTTAAGTAGAATTGTCATTTTATTATACTAGCTCAGTCTAAACACAAGCAAATGAGCTTTTTCCAATTATTTTGATCTGCTTTTATTTGTGTGAAAAGTGTTTCATAATTATGTTCTTATATTTTCCGGGCTTGTCTTGGCACATAGACTCCCATATATTTTATGATGTGTTTAGTAATTTTAAATGAAATTTCTCTTTCTATCTCTTGCTTTTGGACTTTGTTAGTATTATATAGAAATGTCAATGATTTGTGTGGGTTTATTTTATATACGGAAACTTTGCTAAAGTTGTTTATTATTTCAAGCAGTTTTTTACTTGATTCTCTAGGATTCCCTAAGTATACCATCACATCACCTACAAAGAGTTATCATTTTGTTCATTCTTTGCCTATTTGTAGCAGCAAGCAGTCCAGCATACCCAGGGTGGCTGCCAACACAGGCTCTTAGATCTGCTTTTCTAAAGGAAAGCAAGGCAAAATGGGTTAACAATCTTGCTTTAATCAAATATATTTCATTTACCTAGTTCAGGGGGAAAAGTTCAGCACCCCAAACTTCAGAGAATATAGAGGTTACAAGCAGACAAAAAAATACAGAGAGAAAGAAATAAGCAGACAGGCTTCCAACTGTCCAACCATTACATCCATACCTAGTCAGCTACCATAGAGGGAAGCACCAACATCTGGGTTTTCAAAGTGGGGGCTCAACAGCTGCCCAGAGTCTCAACTGGTCAAATCACACAATTATTCTCAAAGTGAACACCCCTCCCCCCAAAAAAATCTCACATCAGGGTACATATAACGTTGTCCTGGCTCAGAGAATGTCAAAAGCTTCTTGACCCACTGCCCAATCACACAGCACCAAAGTGTGGGCATTCCCCAAAACCAAGACTCCTTCCAGATGCTCCATGTGACCACATTCAACCTATTGGGGGCAGAGTATATTTTCAAATCAAGGAATTTTCTCAGAGTCACTTAAGCCTATCAAAAAGCCTAGGAGCAGGGAAGATCTTAAATTCCCATTCCCATAACACTATTCTGATTCCTTCCATTTTTTTCTTCTCTTTTTTCTAATGGTAATGTTTCTAGTACAATATTAAATATCAGTGGTTGTAATGGACAGCCTTGTTTTACCCCCACTCCTACTGGAAATGCTTCTAACTTATCCCCATCGCATGTAATTCTTGCTGATGGTTTTAGGTAGATGCTACTTATCATTTTAAGGAAAGTTCCACTTATTCCTATGCTCTCAAGTGGTTTTTAATAGGAATGGAAGCTGTATTTGGTCAAAAAGTTTTTTTCTGCATCTACTGAATCATATTTCTGTTGGTATTGTTATTGATATTGTTAAGTATGCTAATAATTTTCCTAATATTGAAGCAGCCCTGCATTTATAGCATGAAGGCTATCTGGTCATAGTGTATTAATCCCATGATCAGTTGCTGTAATTTATTTGCCAATATTTTATTTAATTTTTTTGCATCTACGTTCCTTAGGAAATTGGTCTACAATTTTCTTTCTCTGTTTTTGATCTTCCTGTTTTAGGTATCACCATCATATTTGTTTCATAAAAAGAATTTAATAGGATTCACTCTTCACCTATTTTTCCAAATAGTTTATATAATTTTGGAATTAATTATTGATTCAATGTTTGATATAATTCACTTGTAAATCCATCTGGCCCTGGAAAATTTTTTTTCTTATGAAGTTAATTAATGGCTTGTTCAATTTCTTTATTCTGAAATAGCATTACTTAAATATTTTATTTCCTCTTTTGTTAATTTGGGCAATTTATATATTTTTTAATACTCATTTGTTTCACTAAGAATATCAAGATTTTTTGGCATACAGTTAGGCAAAATAGCTCCTGCTTATTATTTTGATTTCCACTTCATTGGTGGTGAATTCACCATTTTCATTTTTTGATACTGGTAATTTGATTTTTTTCTTTCTTTCCTTTTTTAATCTTCCTTGTCACCAAGATACTTCTCTATGGTCATTGTTTTTCTTTGTTACTTTTTACTCATGTTTCTTTTTGCCTTTTTTTCTGATTTTTAAATTTAATCTCTGGGGGTGGCTAAGTTGCACAGTGAACACAGCACCAGCCCTGGAGTTAGGAGGACCTGAGTTCAAATCTGGCCTCAGACACTTAACACTTACTAGCCATGTGACCTTGGGCAAGTCACATAACCCCAATTACCCTGCCTTCCCCCCCTCCAAAAAAACTAAAAAAAAAAGTTGATCTCTGCTTCTGGAATACAGGGGTCACTGTCCCAAGCCTTTTGTGTAGGGAACTAGGGGTGTAGTGCAATGGCAAGCAAAGTGATCCTTTGCTCCTTATTTCAGTTATTGTAATTGCAATCAGAGCAGGGCTTAGCTCCTTGTTTCAGCTATTCAAGTGCCTTTGAGCCTTGTCTCTGATTACATCAAGGCTTTCTTGGAAACAGTATACAATGTATTACCTTTAATAGGTCTAAGGTAATTTAGAGACTTTACCTGCCCTTTGCAGACCAAATGTCATCATATGGAGCCCATGTTGGGAAGAACTTGTTGAAAGAAGAACGCTAGAACAGGTAGGAGCAGAGCATATAAGAGCTTGAGCCTGAGGTGGGACCAAGCAGAACTGAGAGAGAGTTTGTCTATGAGGATGGCACTATGTTTTTCTCTGTTGGGGTTACTTTTTTGGACAGAAGGGCTCTGTCTGTTAAATTGTGTTACTTTGTCAGACAGAAGTGTTCTTTCTGTTGAATTGTGTTACTTTGTCAGACAGAAATACTCTATCTCTCGATTTGTGTTGATTTCTCAGAAAAAAAAAGTGAATTGAGATGATAGTGCTGGCAATGTAGGTGAATATTGTTGTTACTCTGTTAAACTTAATGTGTGTAAACATCATTGTGTTTCTCTTAAACTTTATTTTCCAAGAAACAGAAACTGTCCAGAGTTTGGGGTGGAGCAGTCCCTGTGAGCTTTGATTGGAGAGATGCCTACCTGTGAATCCAGGCAAGAGTTGGGTGAATCCAGGCTAGAGCTGGGAGCATGGAAGAGGAGCAATGGAATTTGGAAGTCAGCCTTGAGTTGAGGAAAAGACCTTTACTTGGGTGCTTAGTGCTGACTGGTGACTTTATGACTTACTGTGACCTAGGGGTGGATAGCCTTTATACTTTCTACTACCCCTTAAGGATGAATGGGTTAAGGATATACTCCTTAAAAAATTCTTGGTCTAAGGATGATTGGAAGTCAGCCTCAAATCAAGATGAAGGAATACTTTAGGTGAGTATTTTATATTTATTGAGGAGATAATAACTAAATAACATATTTTAAGACTATGTGCCACCTTCATAATAACTTGTTATATTGTTGTAAATGTTTTGTTTTAGTTTATTGCTGAATAAATAGAGGGTAGGGGAGCTACTTGTGATTGACTTTACACCGACTTTACACCTGGTTACTAGTTTTGTGTTCTGGGGCCTCAGGTGCTGACTGATGGAGGCTTGTAGCTTACCTGGTCCTGAACTAGTGATGGTGAACTAGCTAGTGATGGTGACTGATGTGTGTCTTGTGTTGGTGCTTGCCCGCTCCATCACCCTGGGGCTTAGGATCTCCCGGTAAATGAGGTGGGACTTGTGACTGGCTTGCTTGGATGTCTCCCTTCCTGTACTGGTTTCCTTCAGCCATAGAAAGAAGCATATTTCCCTTAACCTCCCTAGGCTCCTGAGCTAAAAGATTGCTGTACATCATCTTTCTGCTGCCTTCACTATTTCAGGATTTTTCATGGGGCAAACTTCTCTGGGTTTTTCAGGTCAATAAGGGAGGGTGAGAGTAACATACTGCTTAATCTGCCATTTTAGGTCCTGGAAGTCAAAATAGATGGCTTTCACACATTTTAGTGTGTGGGCTTATAGCTTCAGGAGCAGCCACTGCTACTACCACTGCCAGTGCATTTCATTCACTCCCAAGGCCTGCTTCTGCTTTGCTGTATTGGCATGCCCTGCCCTGGACTGTGCTTCTCTCTCACCCAGTCCTTACAGATCCCTCCTGCTGACCTTCTAAGTTGTCTCTAGTGTCTGTGAGCTGAGAAGTCTGGAAACTGCCACTACTGCTAGTGATTTGGTCCCCTGGGGTCTGCTCTGATTTTGCAGGGGCCAGGTCTGTGCTGGCATGGTCTGCACTTGACTGCCCTTGTCTCTTGGTCTGGTGTAAGGGACACTTCCTATTGACCTTCCAGGTTGTCTTGGGCTGGACATCTGTGTCACTCTGTCTCTTTGTGGGTTCTGCTACTTTAGAATTTGTGCAGGATTACTTTTTAAGGGTATTTGAAGGGGTTTGGGGCAAAGCTCAGAGGAGTCTCTCCTTTTGCTCTGACATCTTGGGTATGCCTCCTTTTTTAAAAAATAAAATTGACCAAAGGTTTATCTATTTTTTTGTTTGTTTGTTTTTCATAAAACCAGCTCTTAGTTTTATTTATTAGTTCAAAAGTTTTCTAACTTTCAATTTTATTAATCTCTCCTTTGGTTTTCAGAATTTCTAATTTGGTATTTAATTGGGAATTTTAATTTGTTATTGTTCTAGCTTTTTTTTAGCCCGCATACACAATTCATTGATCTCCTTTTTTCTCTATTTTATTCATGTAAGCATTCAGAGATATAAAACTTCCCCTAAGGACTACTTTTGGAGCATCCCATAAGTTTTAGTATGTTGTATAATTATTGTCGTTCTCTCAGATGAAGTTACTGATTGTTTCTATGATTAGTTGTTTGACCCACTCCTTTGTCATGATTAGATTATTTAGTTTTCAATTATAGTATATCTTTCCATGGTCCTTTATAACATATAATGTTTATTGTATCATGATCTGAAAAGGATGAATTTAATATTTCTGCCTTTCTACATTGGATTGTGAGGTTTTTATGCCTTGCTATGTGGTCAATTTTTGTGTAAGAATTTTTAATTGTTGTGAGCATGTATTCTGTTTATATGTTGGAGTGAGTATGAAAAGGAAGTTATATAGGTGATGTGCTCATATACCTCCATATCATACTGCAGAAGTGATTATGATTTTCCTTTCCATACTGAGGAAGCTAGAAGCAGCAGAGGACAAAGCACCAGGCCTGTAGTCAGGAGAAATGAGTTCAAATCTATCCTCAGACACTCACTGTCTCTGTGACCCTGGGCAAATTATTTAATCTCCATTTACCTCAGTTTCCTCAATTGTAAAATGGAGAAAGTAACTATACCTACCTCACAGAGTTTTTAGGACTAAATTAGAGACTATCTAGAACAGTGTTGGGCACATAGTAGGTGCTATATAAATGCTTATTCCTTCTCTCCCATATTTCATTAAAATGTACTTTTAAATGAATACATTCTCTCTTCACAGGAGTATAAAGAAGAAAGATTGTATAATGAAATCATTCCAGTTCAGTCATTACAGCATTACACATCCTGAAATTTGCCGGACTGTACTGATACCATATATCTGGTGTGGCCTATTGCTAATTGCAAAGATTATAGGTGAAGATGCTGGATGCTTTTTAGAAGATTTATGGGGTTCTTTCTATAGCTTATTCAAAAATATTTTAAATTGCTTCCTGAATCAATGATTAAGAGGTTAAAAAACAGGAAGAGAGGCCAAATACCACAGATAGAAAACTTCTTTACCAAACACAAAGGAAACATTTCTCAAGTCAGAAGGTCTGAATTGGTCTAAGATTATTAGGGAATTAATACTTAACAATATTAGAGAAATTCCTAGATATTAAATATAGTCAGGTTTCGAATTATATCTTTGAAAAATAGTAGTTTGAATATTAGGGATGAGTCCCAGGTCTGCCACTCATTATGTGATCTTGGAAAATTCAGCACACCTTTTTTTTGCCTCTTTTCTCTCATATTTAAAATGAAAAGGTTGAACTAAATTATCTTCAAAGTTCCTTTCAATCTTGGAATTCAATTATTCTGTGTATTGTGATTCTTTTATTAGCCATTCTGCTGACATAACCAGAAAAGATTATTTCCTATTCATTCTGGAGAAATGAAAGTTTTACTCCACATGGTTTTCATATATGATTAAATTTTTATTAAACTTTCCTCAGATCATACCAATAATGCTAAAGGACAATGCTTATCCTTAGACTCACCACAAGATGGCAAACTTCACCAAGAAGTCATTTTCAAAGTTTCATAGACAGGTGTAGAAGATCCCTCCAAAGTTCTTTTACTTTATGAGTCTGGGGGAAAAAAAAATTCCTGTATATGTCAGAAAACTCCAATACTATTTGATAGAAGATACTTTTCAAATACATGGTATGTGTAGATACATACATGAGTATGTATTTATATAGATTTGTATTTTTGTATTTGTGGCTACATCTTATATCTACATATCCCAGTAAAAATAGCTGTTGTCTAGGCCCCCTTTTGTGACCCACATTTTTGTTTTCAAACTTTGAATATATATTTGTGATTTTGTAATGTGAAAATTCTAATTATATCTTGCTATTAGTTCATATACTCTCAATTGTTGGGTAACTTCCCTGCCTGTGCTAGCAATTTTCTTGGAAAAGAAGCATTTAGTCTATCATATCACAATTTGCCAGGCAATATTAACAAAACCATTCTCAATAGCAGCAAACTATAAATATTAGAGAGTAAGCGAAGGTAAATGTGGCTGGTGGAATTTGTGCTCCATTCAAATCACACTCCAACCCGTGGGTGGGCACAACACACCACTGCAGACAAAAAAAAAATCTAAGTGCCAGTAGTTATCCACTCTATCTGGCTTTGACAGAGCAGAAGTGAAGCATTAAGGGAATCATTATATAGGACAATTTTATATTCCTAGAAATATGACATGACATTTTCTAAACCATAGTGTAAGTAGAAATCTAAATCCCCAGAAGCACTTGAGAAAACTGAGCAAAGTTATGGCAGATTTTCATGTTACGGCATTAAGGCCCTGTAAGTGATGGGATATAGTCAAAATGCTGTCAGTTTCCTTTAAACCATGTTGTACAATTACCAGACAGCTGGAGGATAGCTTCTCCATGATCCAGTCAGGTCAACGAAAAGTCAGATGCGTCCCTCCCTTCCTCACCCTAAGGCCTGAGCAAATGGGGTTCTGCAGAGCATATGGCTCTGGCCAGCTGTAGAGTGAAAAAATGGATTTTGGAGATTAAACCTAAGTCCCTTGTGTATGAAGGCAGAGAACTATGCTCAGGACTACTGTGCTGGCTCTGGCTGGAATGTTCAAACCAAACTCTTCAAACCATTATCTTATAATATGGAAAGAAATGTGCCTTCAGAGTATTTTGGAATAGTAAAAAAGTTACAGGAACCAGCTTTTATTAAAAAATAAATTAAACAGTTTTATTTAGCTTAATACTTCCATCATCCATTAAAATCTAAGCAACACATTATCCTGTTAATGATTAATGCATCAAAGGGTTCTCATAGATTCATGGGCAGGCGCTAGTATTCAATGACTCAGAGATCTGAATGGTAATGATGGCCTTCTTCCCTGAGGTGACTGGCCAGAACAGCCCTTTGAAAATCTACTGCTGTGACCATTGTGGAAGTATAAAATAGTCAAGATTTCACAGATTAAGCCTCCTTATATAGACTGTGACAAAGTAGCTTACAATGAAGCATTTAGGCACTTGTAATAATATACTATTAAGTAAGTCTGTCTGGATGGAGCTGCATGACAGGTCTAGCCTCATGGCCCCTTCACTGATCCATGTATTAAAGACTCCCTGAGTAGTCATTGACATATGCCTATTCCTTGACATTTTTAAAGACATTCCAGGATTAATGGAAAAAGCAGTATGCAAGGAGCTGTTTCTGTTACTTCTAAAAGGCTAGTTTTTCAGACCTGACCATTAAAAGAAGCAAATATCCAGACTAAATCCTCCCATTATAGGACTAGTATCTATTGACTATTTTTTCTCTTATGAAAAGAAAATTAAGTTTATTTCCTTGTGATAACTTTCTGGTGATGAAGAGGTATTTAACTTGAGCCAATTTGGTTAGTATTGAAAATTGCCCTTTCTACAGCAGTTAGGGATAGATTGATTTCCCAGTCAGTGACACTAATGTTCTAAAGTCACTGCTTCTAAATAAAATGGATGTTACATTTTGATTTTGTTATCTCCTCCACAAATACTGATCCTAAAATGTCAGTGCCTTCTTAGATTGTTTGAATCTTGCTAATGTCAGGTTTCTAATATAAACATATAATATATTCAATTTTTTCTAACCTCACAAAGTATGTAGATTATATAATTTCTCATTTGTCTTAGGAAAATAGCTTGAGGTATAATTTTAATTGATGTAGTACATAACATCCAACTATCTGAAAACATTTTTATTTACATTTATTCATTTTTTTTTTTCAGATAAGCCATAGAGAGGACTTATAAGTTATTTTCCAAAATCATAAACCATGAGATTTAGCTCATTTGCCAATTAGGAAGAAAAGGCCTATTGCTGTAGAGGAAGGAGTCTAGCACAACCAATTAGTCAGTTGATAAACATTTATTAGGCACCTACTATATGCCAGGTACCGTGCTAAGTTTCTTCAGTGCCCACTAAACATTGCCATTTACAGACTTTTAGAATTAGAATAGCTCACAATGATCATCTAAATTCTTCACTTTATAGATGAGGAAACTGAAATCCGTGGGTTCAAAGTGACTTTGCCTAATGCCAGGGAGGTAGTAAGAATAAGAGGTGGGATCCAAACCCAGGTCCTTTGACTAAAGAACCAGTGTTTATTTCACTGGGGCATTTGGTCTGTTTCAGTAATGAAACTTCTGAAGATGCACTTCAGTCATTTAGACTCAAACTAAAATTTTAATCATAAGGATTTTTCAACCTGATGCCTAAGAAGCAGCAAAATTCAGTACTCCAACCAAGAAGTACTTTGACATTTTTTTTTATCTCTCCCACCTTTCTACTTTAAACATTTAAGCAGTTATTGCAATTGTCCATTAGTCTATCACCAAGACTGAAACTGAATACCAGAAGTAAGACCTTCTATGCTTGACAATAGCATTGCATGTCAGTCATCTGGGAAAACAATCTTATCAATGTTTAATTTTGCTCTGCCCTTTCTTTTGAAGGTGGTAGCAGATTTAGACAACTGTTATGATGCATGTGAGGGTTTTACATTGCAAATTCTACTGCCAATTTTACATCATTGCTTTTGAATGTTTTTAGATTATCAAAGGAAGCCTCACAGGGTTCCATACCTGAATACCTTCTTTTGACAATAGAAAATAAATATTTTTTTGTCTTCTTTGAAAGAAGCAATGTCTTTAATCAAAATAATTCTGGATATAGAGTAAAGGAACCTAAGCTTTGCAGTCAAAGGACATAAATATACCTGCTTCCTCTGTCCCTGATGCCTGTGAGATCTAAAACCAATAATTTCAGCTTTATAGATCTCACTTTCCTAATCTATAAAATGCCGACTCTGACCTAGATGACTCCAGATATAAATTTATGATCCTGTAGTCCTAATCAATAGAGGGAGTGAATGGAGAAGAAATCAGATTCCCCCTCCTACTTCTCTCTACACAACTCTTTAAATTTTATAAGTTATTAGGTCCATAAAAAGATTCTTTTAAAGTCTAAATGGAAAGAAATAGTTAATTCCCTCCCCAAGAAGTCACATTCTCACTGCTTTGGGTTAAACTTTGGTTGTCATATTTTAGGAAATATGTTAATGATCTCTAGTTTATGTAGATGATGGCCATTAGGAGTTATTTCACAAAATGATTTACTGGAAGAATTGGGAAGAAAAAGGAGAGCCATGATAAGCAGCTCTTCAAAAATTGGAGTAAAATTTGGAAGAGCAACTAGAATTGCTCTGTTTGGTCTCACAGGGCTTCTTGTTGTTTATCCTTCATTTTTGAAGAGGAACATGGCATCAAGAAGGTGCTGCCATGACTTGCAAGTGAATTGGATTTAAGTGCGGAAGGCTATGTAAACTCACCAGCCTCACTTTCTTCTCCAGAGTCATCTGGGTCCAGTGGCAAGATAGAAATTTGGACAACTATCTTATACTACAGAACAAAGATAAAAAGGGCAGAGCCACAGAAATACAGATTTGGGGAGTTTATGAAAAAAATGTAAAATTACAGCTATCACAAAGTAAAATTGACTGATGGAGGAGACAATATTTCCTCAATTCTGGTAATCTTCAAGCAGATACCAGAGGACAGCTGGATGAATATGCTAGAGATGACATCACAGTCTCAAAAAGAATTGAGCTTATTGAAATCTCAGGTCTCTTCCAAGTAAGAAATTCTATTATTTCCTAAAACTTTAATATATCAGCATTTTTAAAATCTTTGTGTTTAGTGAGGGCTTAAAATAATATTTTAAAACAAAATGCTTGTAGTCCAAAATCCTTTAGTTTCACCTGGCTCTGTCAATACTTTATGGTTTAAATTAACCCTATGTGTCACATGGGTTTGATGTTACCATGATTTCTATGATTTTATACTTGACATTCGTTTCTTCATTCTAATATCTAGAAAGTATTTTGTGATATTTTTATGATACAGGATATGTAAGTTCTATCTTGTTGCAAACAAAGTAGCCTTCCTCTTGGGGACACATATGTGTACACACACACACACACAAACTCACATGTTATAGGCAGGAATGTCCATTGCCTGCCAAATGAAACTTAGTCCTGGGTCATCTGTAATGTATAAATTGATGTATGGTGAAATGTTTTGAGTCATTTATTAAATAATAAGTGATCTGGCATTTAATCAGGTGTATAAAGTAAATAGCAGAGTTATGGAATCATTTTTGTAAGATAAAATTAAGTTACTAAAGATCTGAGATTTGCAAATAGATTTGAGTTACCCGCTTATTTTGCAAATGTGTATCCCCTCCCTTTATCTAAATCCCAAGGGTGTGGTTGTTTAGGTCACACACAAATCACATATAAATCACCATATGATAATCTAGAAAGTATCTTTTATTTTGAGAAAACTAGAACATAATCTCTTCCCCTTTGGTAGAAAATCCAAATGACAGCACCCTGAGCTGGGTCTAAGGGGACATTTTTGGAATAGTACATTTGATTTTTTTTAAAGGAAATATCAGGGGGTATATTTCTTAATTATTTACCACTAAAATAATGAATTTGAAACTTCCATTTTAGAGGTGGCAAAATAAATTTTTTTGAGGACTGGATTCGGTATTAGGAAGCCTGAGCTTTAATCTCAATTCTTCTGTGGTTTTGCTAATGAACGGGATACTTTATTTTTACATTACAGCATGTACACTGTTATTCATTGCACTCGTCTCTAAAACCAAATGAACAATTGTTGACTTTTGATAAGATATGTGAAGTACATTAAAATTCTTTGATGGAGTGGCACACTGAATAGTGCACTGGCCCTGGAGTCAGGAAAACCTGAGTTCAAATCTTGCCTCAGACACTTGATACAAAAACTAGCCATGTGACCTTGGGCAAGTCACTTAACCCTAATTGCCCTCCAAAAAAAGCAAATCAAGTAAACAAATAAAAAATTATCTGATGGAGGTAATTCCACTGAAAAATTATGTTTCTTTACTGGTTAATCCATTTGCACCCTCACATGTTCCCCACAATGTATTTTTTTAATTAATGGAAACTACTAATACTTAATTCTTATTTGTTGAATTCTCAAATTAATTGAACTCAAATATATATATATATATAGTGTGTTTGCATATATAATACATATATATATATATGTGTGTGTGTGTGTGTGTGTATCTGGATTTGTCATCTCACTGATATAAGGAAAACTTGGTAAGGATTAAAGAAGCTCCCTTTACTAATGTATGTTCTTGCCTGTTAAAAAAAAAATATGGTCTTAGAGAGCTGCTTTGTGGACACTGAGAAGTTGTCTTCATGATACTACAATTAGTATTTATCACAGTAAATTTTTGAACCCAAATCTTCATGTCTTTAAGGGCTAACTCTCTATCTACTTTGCTGTGATATTTGTCAATTTAAATCTTATTTGGTTTAATTAAACTTGTCTTTTAAAGTAATCATTCCTTTCTTACTACAAGACATGAAATGCTACAAGAAAAGAAAATGTATTAATCAGTTAGTCCGTCATTTCTATGTGCCAAGATTTGCACTAAACATGTTGCAAACATCTCATTTGATTACATGAGGGTGAGCTTAATAAATGTTCACTAATTTGAAATACAAGATTGTCACCACATATACTCTTTATAACATGTCAGGAAAAATAATTAGAAGATTGATTCTCCTTTTATTTGAGAATTTACAACTTTTAACCTGTTTGAAGATTCAGGAGCTCTTCATTAGCAAAGATAGGAGATGTGGTAAAAAAAAAAATCTAAATAGTGCACTAAAATTGAAGTTGTTTATTTTTCCAAAATTACTGTGCCTTCACAAAGTGCACATGTCCTCGGTAGGTTTCTGAAGAGGACCGATGACATCATGTGGTGATGTCTAAACTCACGTGTGAATTGAATTTTAGTCAGGTAGAGTTGTGGAAAGTTGTCAACCCCACTCTTTCTTCCAGAGTCATCAAAGTCCAGGGACAAGATAAAATTCAAGATGAATGACAATGACCTGGGCTGTAGTAGATGGACTTGGCATCTTCAATGACTATTGAGTGTCTAAGTCCTCCACAATGCTTTAATGGATATTGGTACAAATTGTTCTCATGTACTCATTCCATTGGGAGAAGTCTTCATATGCTTCACTGACAGGTTTGAGGCCTCTTAGTTACCCTCAACCTGGTTTGGCCTGTTTGCTGAGGTGATTTTACCATGCTGTGTCTATTGCATATGCTACAGCTTCTTGGAGCCACCAGTAAAAGGGGGGTGAAAGGTGGACACCAAGGGTGAATGAGCAGCCCTGAAAAGGGATCAGCAAGTCCTTCCATCAGAGGTTAGTCTTGCCCTGAACACCAACTCTTGCCTCATTATCTATCCCACCAAAGTCATGTTCTAAGATACAGAGCTTTAGAGTTCAAAGGAACCCCACATTTTTGGATCCCTGCACCATCAGCGATCTTTCACAAGCTGTCTTTGAATACTATCTGCACAGTGCCTCATTCAATAGACCAATCTTTTATATAACATTAATTACAGTTGTTCACAGGGTTCTAGCAATGATGATTTATTCCTTAAAACAGAGCAATTTTTAAAAAATTGTTCTTTGAGATGTAATTTCTTTTATTCTCTTCATATAATATGTGAGATGAAATAGATATCCTGACACAGGAAGGCATCATCATTAGGATTAATGAAAAACTGTAACAATAAATATTCATATGCCTCCTCACCACAAGTTGCCATTCCTGCCATGTAAAACTGCAGTAGAGTTTAAGTCTTGACTTTTCCACTTATTACCTATGTGACCCTGTGTTTTAGGGTCAACTCTAATATCAGGGAGCTCATTCTTAATTCCAGGTCAAAGTGGAGAGGAAAAGAGGCACTTGTGAGTCATCAAACATAAAAGAAAGAGGAGGCTTACTTTGCCATAACAGCAAGATATGCAACAAGTCTACAGTACAGCCCCTTTATTCCCCATCTGGAAACTTGTCTGGTCAGAAAGTCATTGGGATGTGATCACATTCTGGTCTAAGGCATCCACCAAGTCTGATAAGGACTGATTTTCTATACTGGGACTTTTCATGCACCCTGACCTGGAAGGCACACCAGGCAAGCTGGAGACAATCAAACTTCATAGTGAGGAGGCAGCTGATTCAGGGAAGTAAAGGAAACAGGGCCCACAGGAAAGTTTTTTCAAGAAAATGATGGTTCTATCACAACCTCTCTGGGTCTCAACATTTTCCTATGCAAAATGAAGGGATTGGACTAAATGACTTCAAAGTTCCTATGCACCTATAAATCTTAAAATTATTTTTTTATCCTTGGATTATTATTGCTGTTGTTGATGATGATGGTGTTATTAATTATTATTCCTTGTTTTCCCAATGGATCAAAAGTGGCTACTTCAGGGAAAGTGGAACTAAAACAGCCATTGCATTTTATTTAAGTTAGCAAATATGTATTCATATTGCTAAGAATGTCTATTAGATCATCTTTAGGATCTTTCTCTTTCCTCTCTCAGAATTAATTGTGATCCCTAAGGGAATGAATGCCAGAAGGGTTAGAGAACCACAGCTTTCCCCCCTTGTCTTTTCCTCTTTAAGAGGGTTTAGCAACTTTGAGCAATTTTAGGACCCCCTTTTGCTATTTCAATCAATGCCTAGTTGTTTGAGAGATTATCCCATACATCTACAAAGTGAAACAAAATCAGGAAAGCAATATGTACCATGACTATATCAATGTAAATAAAAACAAAATAACAAAACAATATAATAATAATTATTATTATTATCATCAAGCTTGGCCCCAGAGAAGAATTGAAAAAAAATGAACTTCACACTATACTTTTTAAAAGTGGGAAGCTATAGATGAAGAATATTATATGTGCTGTTGAACTTGGCTAATGCGTTACAAATAATGACTCACTAGATAGGAGAAGAGAAGAGGCATACATTCAAACATGATGTTTATGTAAACACAAAAGTCATTACTTTTTTTGGAGATCCTGAAGAACAATAATGAGAGAAAACTAGGAGCTTTTTTTTCTTCTTCTGAACAAATGCTGAGTATTTTCTCTAGTGAAAGAAGTGATGCAGCACAGTTTGGAAGAGCCTTCATGACATCACCTATTTCTGTGATATCACAGGGAAGGATGTCATCAACATTAAACCTATTCCCTAAAGAAATTTTGGGTGGCCAGATTCTGGCAGAAATGGTGGCAAGGAAGACTGGTATGAGACCATTAGAGGTATCATGCAGGGGGAGCTGTGCTTATTTTCAATTAGGGAAAATTCTAATGGTTAAGTTGGAGATGGAGGGGAGACTGAAGAAAGGTAGGGAGGGCATTACATGGTAGAAGTATTAAACTTGTTTTGCTGCATTCCAGAGAGAAGCATGGCATGATATGTAAATAAGAATAGAAATTTATGCAGGTGGTAAGAAAAAAGAATAGACAAAAAGTAGAAAGAGCTGCCTCAAGAAGTACTGGGTAACTCCTTACTGGGATACTCTAAGTCAATTAAAACCTGAAAGATCACTTGGCAGGGATGTTGTAGAAAAAGTGGATTTATTTACATATGATTTGAGCTAGAAGACCTCTGATGACTCTTCTAATTCTGAGATTCTCTGAATCCTTTACCTTATACACATTGTTGAAATTTGGTGGTGTGTCACCAGTGTTTGGAATATAGTTCTGGAACGATATACCTCATTTAAAACTAACAGATAAAAATGTGATGTATTCTTTGCTAACATCTACAGTCATGCGTTTTTGTGACCTCAGGAAAGTTAATTATCTCCTCTGAACCTTGGCTTCTCATCTATAAAATGAAAGGGCTAGATGAGATGGTTTCCAAGGTTGCTTCTAGCTTAAATCTATGATCTCATGATCTTGGCATTCCCCACTCTTTAGAAGGTACCAATATATTTGATCTGATTTTAAATTTTTATCAAGTCCTTATAGTTTAACTCCAAAGATGAACTTACAAGTATGGGTAGGCTCTTGTTAGAGTCCACTTTCTGGATTTTCCTTTGTTCCTATTCTCCTGATCTCAAGGGAGTGCTACCAATTCTCCTACATACAGTTAGATGGCTATGATCTTTGCAAAGACCTACTCCTGTCTTGGAATATTCATCCAAAGTCCTTTCTTTTCTAAAACTCACTTGATCATATGGTCTGATATTTCTACTTAGTATCCCTCAGTCTCTTTGCAGTCCTATGGTTAGCTCACCTCTCCCTTCTTCAGTTCATTATGATGCTATTTCTTTAGCATATTTTTCCCCTCAAGGAAGCCCTTTCTTTTCTTCAAAACTGAACTCTCCTTTGTAACTTAAAAAATCTTTAGGAGAAAGAAGGCAATAAAAAGATGCAATTGGAGTAATGCTGAGGGCAGATGGGACAATGATGGAGAAAGAGTGAGGCAAGGAAGAATCACACAGTTTTTATCCTGCTTCTGTTTCCCTGCTAAATAATAATCTTTCAACAGAAAAGAGTGGAATGAAAATGGTTCCTTGAAACCTAAAATCCAAGATGAGTAAGAAAATAGGAGGACAAACAGCTAAGCTGCCTTCAGTGAGTTAGAGTCATCAGACTCAGATAATTAAATCAAAAGATTTTGGAAGTATGGCAAATTTGATTCCCTAGCTACCATCAGTGATGTTTTAAAGACTGTGGAGCATGGGAAAGACTCCACAGAATTGTTGAAGGGCAAAATGTCTCAATTTTTAAAAAGAGGGGTAAAGAACAAAGGGATGTGAAAGCTATAGACCAGTTTCCTTGACTTTGACTTATGGAAAAATCATAAAACCAACTATTAGAAGGAAATTTAGGAAGGAAACTGTGTTTCCTAAGAGCCAACATAGCTCCAAGAAGATATATCATTCCAGACTGGAGTAATTTTCTTTTTGACAGTTACAAGACTAGTAAATCAGAAGAATGTTGTACTTTACCTAGATTTCTATCAAGCACTTGGCCATGTCTTTCATGTCATCCTTGTGTATAAGATGGAGAGACAACAATAAGAAAAAAGCAAAGATATATGCATTTGGGAGAGGTTGATTGACGAAAGCAAAGATTAATACTGTGTGTTAATGACAACATGGAGAAGGGTCTCTAGCAAAGCCCCAGAGATCTGTGTTTGGTGCTATGGTATTCAACATTTTAAATAATAACTTAGATGAAGCCATGAGATTAATGCCTTATAATATTTAAATGTAATAAACTTTAGAGAATAACTAACATGTTGAATGACAGGCAGGATCATAAATGCTTTGATAGACTAGAATAATGGGTTCAAATCTTACAATGTGAAATATAAGACTAGAAAATGATACAGATTCAAAAGAAATCTTTAATTACAAAAGAGGAGAGGGATTGTCATAAAGCAGTTCATTTGCAAGGAATATGTCAAGGTAATTGGAGACTTGTCACCTCTGGCCATTTTCTGAAATATTTTGATGACCATCAGACATCATTGGCTAGATTATGGTTCTGAATTTCAAATCTCAGGAGTCCCTAGGGGAATATGCAGTACTACAATATCCAATAGTGTGAGGTTTCTAAATAGGTTAAAAGAAACTTGAGTTGAGTCTGTGACATTGAAAACGAAAGGAATAAGAATGGTAGCAACATACAGACAATGCTGGTGATGATTAGAGGTCAGGAAGCAAGCATCAGAGTGAGAATAAACCTACACTCTCTGGAGTGCATCATGAGATTAGAATCAAACAATGATTTTTAACTTTTTATATTTTAACATTTATATATTTATATTTTATGTTTATATATCCCTTAGGTAGGCTGGAAAAAAGTGTGGACACTTTCAGAATAATGTTTTGTTGGCCACATTCAAATTTTTTTTTAAATTCTAAATTTAAATGAGCAGTTAATGAAGATAAACAGCAATCCAAATGAGAAATATATGTCTACACACATATATAGTCTATATATGTATATAAATCTATACAACTATATATTTATCTATTATCTATGTGTATATACTCACATATATATGCATTTGTGAACTTAGATGGTATGTGTGTATTGTATGTATGTCTTGTATATATGTATACATGCATGTGTATATGCATTTGTATAAATATATTTACATATTTATACAATTTACATATGTATATACACACAAACATGTATGTACATGCATCTGTAACACAGAGATGTATACAATCATACATATATACAAACACATGCATATATTGTATAAATATTTTATATATGCATTTATTGCACACATGTATATACATATGTGTATTAATATGAATTAGAAAGAAGTTAAATGACCAAATGCAAGATTAATCCTGTGTTTTAATTATAACATGGAGAAAGGTCTCTAGCAAAGCCCTAATGATATCTTTGGTGCTTTGTTGTTTAATTAACTTAGATCAAGCCATGGGATATATGCTTTACAAACTTTTCGATACCATAAACTTAGAGAATAACTAGCATGCTAACATATATACATATGTGTGTTCAAAGTGTATGTATATTTTACATGTAGTAATTTTTACCAGAACAGATACTGGACAAACCATACTTTGAATCTAGGGCAGCTTTCGAAAGATAAGCAGTGGAGGATCCTGAGTTACACATATTAAAAGATTCAGGGATTTTTATAATTCAACAGCAAGATACAGAAGCCAAAAAAATCCTCTAGTGTTGCACTGAGAGTCCATGTCCTGAAAATTGAATATAAAACTCCCTGCAGTCTGTCTCTGGACAGTCTCTGGATTCTGAGTTTTACATGAAATTCTGAAGTACTTCTAACATATGTAATGTCCATATTTGTGATGAATGAGAGAAATAGTAAGCACCCAAATTTCTAATTATAAAAAAAATAATAAGCTAATGAGGGGATTGAAGTTTATGACAAACAAGAATCATTTGGATGTCTTAAGGGCACTTTACCTTGGAGAAGAGAAATTTAGGGAACCATGATAGGTGTCAAATTATTTGAAAGAGTATCATGGAGAAGATGAATTATATAACAAAATGGTCAGTTTCAGAATCAACTGGGAACACTTCTATGAACTGATAATGACTGAATTGAGCAGAAATACGCAAACATTTTACACAGTGAACCATATTATAAAGAAAAAAACCCAACTTTGTAAGACTTTAGAACTCTGATCAATGCAATGACAAATCACAGTTCTAGAGGATGCAGGATAAAGCATGCTACTACCTCCTAAGATGTGATGAAATTAAAATGAAGAATGAGAAACATTTTTTGGACAAGTCTAATGTGTAAATAAGTTTTGCTTAACTATACACATTTCTTAGGGGTATTTTCTTTTTCTATTTTTTTATATTCAATTGGGTGAAGAATAGAAAATCAGAAGAATAATTATAATTTTATGTGCGAAAAATAAAAGAATTTTGCTTTTTTCTCATTGCCTTCAGAGAACAGGACATAAAGATCTGAAATGAATTGGACTTACAAAGAAGAAGATTTAAGCTAGATGTAAGCATGAGGTTTCTAACACAGCTCCTTGAAACAGGCTGTCTTTTGAAATAATGAATTGTCTTATATAATAAATAAATAATAATAAATTTATTTATAAATAAAGAATTAAAAAGTCTTCAGATGACCTAGTTTTCGGGTTATTATGATGATTCCTATTTAGATACATAGGCTGGATGATCTTGGAGGTTCCTATGATTGTTTCATAACATGGTTTATTTAAAGGTGTTGGGAAAGTCATGGAACATGGGTTCTAGAGCTGGAATGGTCTTTCAGTACCATCGAGTTTAAGGACTACAAAAGTAGTAAGTTGTCTACAAGTATAAAGGATCTGGTCTGGGATCTCCAAAGCCATTGTTCTTTCCATCTAGGACTTGGAAATGCTATTGGAAAGTCAAAGTATAATCCTGTCTGTCCAAATTGGCTGTATACTACTCACTTAGTAATAGAAATAGGGGAATAAAGTTTTTCCTCAAGTGAAGGTGATTTAAGTTTTATAGGTAATTCAGGCAAACACAATAGTATTTATAAAATGGGGAAAATGTCACAGACAATGTAAATATCCATGATGAGTGAAAAGCATAGTTGACCCCCAAACTATTAATAAAAGAAGATAGGACATCATGATGACCAAGCCTTTGGCATAATCTTCCACATGGAATCTCGTTTCGTTCATTCTCCATCTTTCATTTGTAATTCCTCTGCAGAATAGCTGAAGAAGTAGCCAGGCGTGTGCATAACAATTCCTTTGGAATGTTATAGAACATTCATGACATTAGGCATTCATATGTGCATGTATGTTCTCACTTTGTGTATATTTTATACTTTTTCTCAATGACATCATTGGTGATGGATTCATTCAGCACACATATTATTGAGCTGCTACTAGGTATATTAGAGTGGTGAAATGCAGGGATAAAAATCTATGGTACAGTGGAAAGAAAACTAGATTTTAGAATGAAGGAAGTCTAGAATCTAATGGCTTCTGGGCCTTGGTAAAGTTATTTAACCTCTTTGAGCCTAAATTTCCTCAACTGTGAAATAGGAATAAAAATACTTGCAATCTTTGGAACAGTTAGATGCATAATAGAGTACTGGATAAAAATTCTGAAAGACTTGTTGAAATCTGGCTCCAGGCATTTATTAGTTTTGTGATTCTGGGCAATCTCCTTAACTTCTGTCTTTCTTGGTTTCCTCAACTCCAAAATAGGGACAGTTACACCTTTCCCCCAGGGTTGTCATGAAGATCAAATGAAAAAAAAAAAATTTGCGAAGTGCTTAGTAAACCTTAAAGTGATTTTGACTGTTAGCTATTATTAGCATAATTACCATCTAAAGAAAATTGTCTAAGGAAAGTACTTTTAAAATCTTAATTTTTTTTACATAAATGCATGTAAGCTGTAGTAAGAGATTATAAATGAAAGATGGAGAATGCTCCAAATGAACATCTTTTCTTCAGAAAATAATGGCTTTTTTTTTTTAAAGCAATCGGGGTTAAGTAACTTGCTCAAGGTTACATGGCCAGGTGTTTTTGGGTGGGTGCTAAGTGTCTGAGCCCAGGATTCGATCTCCAGGTCTTCTCAACACTGGAGCCAGTGCTCTTGCTTGCTGTGCTACCTGGCCGCCCCGAAAATAATGGCTTTTGAAGACAATAAGAGAAGTTGCATTTGGCATATAAAGTTGAATATGAGATGATACTATTATGATGAGTCATTAACCAGAGTAAAGCTTTGCATCTGTGTAGCACTTTAGACCTATTAAAGTGCTTTCAAACACATCTTATTCAATCTACAACAAACCTGTGAAATGGAGAGGCTAATTAAAAGATATTTCCATTTTATAGATGAAGAAATTGAACTCTTCAGAGAGTGTAAATGATTAGCCTAGGGTCACTTAGCTAATTAGTGACAGTCCCAATATTAAAAACCAGGCAGGTATCCTAACTCTTGGTCTAGGGCTCAAGTCCTTAGAATTTTCTCAGGGACATTCTACAAAGGTACAATTCACCTCCCAGGACTCACTAGCATATATACCTGTGTTATATTTTGGAAAAAGATATTCAAATATTCCCCTATCATATTCTCAGGACATTCCAGGATGAAGCACATTCTTTCTCCTCTGACACTTATAACTACCACCACTCAACTCAAAAAGAATAAAAATCCTATAAGAAACTTTACCCTGCTTCCAGGAATCATCTGGGGTGAGAAGAGCTGCTGCATATCTACAATCCCATCCAGGAATTCTTATGTGGGACTCCATTCCAAAAGGGTGCAAGAATCTTGATCACAAATAATGCAAAATTGGGATTGTTTTACTATGATCCTAACATTCAGTCTCAAGTAGGATATCTGTTAATTTCCCTGAAACCATTTTGCCTCTATTTCCCTATATGAAAAATCATAGGGATTGAAAGCATGGAGGAAAGAAATGTGACCTATCTGGGCTTTTATACAGAATGATGTTTATTGTATGCCAACTAATGTCATTAAAATACTTCTGCCTTATAAATAATACATATCTGTAAAGGCTCCCATTGAGAAAGCCACAGTTTTTACTCCTGTAGCAATATGACTCCTATTCATGGGTCATATATAACTCCATGTGCATTGTAACTAAATGTCAGAAAGATGTTCATGTATCTAGAATTGAAGAAAACTTAGAGTTGATCTAGTTCAATCCACTCCTTTTACAGATAAGGAAACTGGTCCTGGGAGGTTGTGTTTGGTCTAAAGAAACATAGGTAATATGTATCAGAAATGGGATTTGAACCCAGCTCCTTTCATTTTAGAAGAAAATAGAGGGACCAAATGAAACACAGGAAGTTTAAGAATTTTTGTTGCTTTATTTCTCATTCATACTTGTTTTCTTAAATGGGGAGTTACAATCTCTTGGTTATAGTTAGATAATTGCTTTCTCCTCAAGGAGACAGGAGCACAGAGAGACATCAAGAAAAGAAAAATTTATCATCAATTTTAAGATGAATTTTTTGAGGTTGATAATTTTAGAAAAGCTCACAAGGTAAAAATTAGACTGTATATGTAAAGCACTTCCTAAATATTAATCATAATTATTATGATTGTACACACTTGACCAATTCATTATTTAATTCCATTCTATTTCTTATACATGCTATCTGTGTGGCCCTGTACAAATTATTTAACCTGCCCAGACTTCAGGGTTCTCATTTATAAAATGGAAGACTTGAACTAGATATTTACTGAGATTTCTCCTAGTTTTTTAATCATATGATTTTTGATTCTGTAAGAAATCTTGATTTCCAAGAGAGAGGACAGTTAATCCACTATTGAATCCTTTTTTCTCTGCTCCCTTTTTGCCTATATATTTTGAAAGTTTTGATTTAATGTATTAATACTATTTTAAATATCATTGTCACTACCCAATAATTCTATCAACCCATCAGAATTCCTTTTGGGGACAAGGAAGCATAATTTGTCAACACCTGGGCCATATTTTCAATTTGTTTGCATCGTTCTCCATCTATATTATACCACAGCTAGATCCAAAGGTGTGGGAAACATCCTTCAAGGTTAATCTACTGAAATAATGATAAATCACTTTTTCACACTATCCTTACCTCCCAAAAAGGGTTTTTATAGCAATGTTATTCAGTAAACAAACTGAGCCTGACTCAGTGACTTTCCTAGATAAGATATTACTATACACATAAATGTACAAAGAATATAGTTATTTGGAGAGAAAATGGCCTACTTTTATTAGCCATCTTTTTGCACTTTCTTTTGTAGTTCATATTACATGGGCTTTGCCTTTAAACGGTTCTGTTCCATTCTTAAAAAGCTTATAAATGAAGGGAAAGAATTTCTAGAAAAGAGAGATATGCCTTATTTTCAAATCATCATGGGCTATCCATCAAAAGCAAAGCATTAGCTTCATCCTTTAAGCAAGTCAACACTGAAAATCGCCACACCCATGTCTTCCATTTCCAAAAGGAAAATATCACTGTGAATCCTCTGGAAGAAACTTTATATAGAAATTCATCTGGCTGAACTAAAAAGCAGAATCTGAGAGAGAGAAAAGGAAGAATATGAACACTATTTTTAGCTGTATTCCTTGCCCCCAAAATGTGTGTGTATGAGAGAGGGAGTGAGAGAGACAGAGACAAAGACATAGAGAAAGAGAGAGACAGAGAGAGAGAGAGAGAGAGAGAGAGAGAGAGAGAGAGAGAGAGAGA
>NW_027186540.1:9912728-9932491 GCF_028583685.1 Petaurus breviceps papuanus
AGAGAGAGAGAGAGAGAGAAAGAGAGAGAGTCAGTGGCAAATACATTTTTTGGAGGGGGCAGTTGGGGTTAAGTGACTTGCCTAAGGTCACATAAATAGTTTTTGTGTTAAATGTCTGAGGCTCTATTTGAACTCAGGTCCTCCTGACTCCAGGGCCGGTGTTCTATTCACTGCACCAATTTAGCCACCCCATAGCAAATACATTTTTTAAAAGATGCCCTTATATTTAACTAGGTTTTTTTTCAGATTGGGTAGGAAAACAAGCCATTTATAGAATTTGGGTTTGTCAAGTACTTCTAGCATATATTATCTGATCATCTTTTTTTTCTTTTTAGTCTGCATTTTCTCGTTATCAAAAGCCACAAATGTATAAAAGGTCTTTTAGATTGGTAATTTGACTCATCTTTCCATAGGTTTGCCACAGGGTTCTACCTAACATGATAGAGACCTTCCTACTTTTTTTCTGACTTCTGGAAGGTACAAAAAATCTGAATGTCATTTATCTATTGTCATTTGCTTTTGACAAGTGAGAAACCCCTTTTTTTTCTATCAAATGATTCCTTAGAATATTTTAAGTCAAATTTTGCATGTAGTTTACTCATTGGTTACATGCTGCAGTCTACTCCCACCCACCATGCTTCTATTCATTGCCACATCTATCAGTTCTGCCAAGACAGTTATATTCCAAGCCTTGTTGTCATATAAAAATACCAGGAGAATGCTGTATTAAAAGGATGGTACTTTGCTTTCATGGGGAACTTGGGATCAGTAAAAGCAATTTATGTTTTCATTTATATCAAGGGAATAGAACTGGATCAAAAAATTCAAGTAAGCAAAGTGGGTTGATGTCAGAGAACAATTCACTTGGATAAGAAGGTGGCTGCTTATGAGCCCAGGGTCAGAGGCATAATCAGATTCTATTCCTTTAACTCCTACCCCATCTCTCACATGGAAGAGAAACAGAAATCAGGTAAGTTGGAAAATAAAATGCAAGGCTGCTTTTTCACATAGAATAGAGATAGGGAAGGAATATATTAGGGGGCTCGATGCTTGGCAGCCTACACCCTTGGCATGAGGCTTTCTCTAACTCACACCCAAAGCTTCTACTTGTCATTGTGCTGAAATGGAAACCCACAAGCACCCCAGTGTCCAGAGGGCCTCAGGGTGGAGTCAATAATAACTCATAATGGGAAGATACAACTCAAAAACCCCAGAGTAGTCCCATGATTCCATGTCCCTCTGATTCATCCCCCTTTTTTTTAAATTCTCAACAAATTCTACATCATTAAACTGGGAAACTCTGGGAAGGAGTCTGTTCTTCAGGATCATCTTTCTATGGCAAAAATGGTCATTTGTCTGGGGGAAGGAGAAGGGCACTATAAGAAATGAAACAGTGTGGTATATTATACAGAGAAAAGCCTTTTAGCCAAAAAGACATGTTCAAGTCCTGAATATAATAACTAAGGAAGAAGAGGGTTAGGACAAAGAGCAGAAACAGGACGAAAAGCAGAAGGAGGAGGAGGAGAAGGGGAAAAAAAACAGCTAACAGTTGTTAGCAGAATATGAGATTTAATGGAAAGCAATGCTTGTGTCCTCTGGCAAGGAGAACCGTGAACAAAAGGAGGAGGAAGACAGGTATGATATGGGACTGGTTAGTTAAAAGAGCTCAGTCAGAATGAGAGTTCAGCAGACTGTCACTGAAGAAAATTGCAGGGCCACTTTGTCTAAATTGGGAAAACTTTGGCTGAAACATTTTATCTACTTCAATAGTGTCAAACTAAAATAGCAATTGATCCCTTCAGGCTGTATATAGACTTAGAAAATCACAAATTAACATTGCCTAGGTTTTATTGTCTTTTTATTTTTATTTATTTTTATTTTTATTAGATATTCCCTAATTACATTGTAATCTGCTTCTGGTTTGGCCATATTCTGGGTTTCTGCTGACCACTGGTAACCTTTTAACCCTAGACAAGGAGGAAAAAATAATTTCTTCTCCCAATAATAACAATTGGCCACCTATATCTAGTTTCCACCCTAAAAAAACAAGTTGTATTTTCATTTAATATTGTAAGTTTTGTGTATTCTCAACAATTACCCCCCAGAATATGCTGTTGTTTATACCTTATTAATGGAAGGAAGATAAGAGCTAGAATGGAAGGAAAAGCTACATTTCAGAACTGATAGACTGTATCCTCTAGGATCCTAAATTCATAAATCTAAATTGAGAAGTAACCTCATAAGTTATATAGGTCAATCTGCTCATTTTTACAGATGAACACACCGAGGCCACGGGAAGATAAGTGACTTGCTTAATGTCAAATCTGGTAAGTTTCAGAAGTTTTATTTGAGCCCAGATCCTCTGGTAGGTGTGAAGGTCTCAGAAAGTGGCAGTGAAACTAACAATAAGATGTGAAGTTTGGAGTTTCATAATTGAATCCAGGAAATATGTTTCTCTTAAACATGCTTTACCCTGACCACCTCCTCACCCACTTTCAATTTAATTCTAGAATTCTCATCCCCTCCCTAGCCACTTTCAAATAAATTTGTTTGCTCAGAAAATGTAATAATTTTAGAAAAGCATGATACTCTGTGTGTGTGCATCCACACTGTATAGATTCAATTCTGAAGACACATGGAAAGGATTTCTGATTATCCCCATGACTGCTCCCCTCCATTGACATGAATATATCAATCAAGGATTATTTAATTACACTTGTTTTATGGGTATTTCAGTGGAGATGGAGCAAGAGAACAAAAAAAAAAAACTTTGAAACTGTAGTATTGATTGACAAGGAGGGAAATGACCTTTATTTGTCCCAGAATTTCAGTAAATAGTACTTTGCAATCTCAATCTTTGCCACAAAATGTGTAGCTCTCTTACTTTTGTCAATATGAAATGCATGTAGAGAGAATAGATAGTGGCACAAAACTGACTCTGGGAACTTAGAGGAACAGTGCTTACTTATATCACTGGTTGGCCTACTAGGTCCTTATTTTTTCACTGCTCCCAATAAAAATGTATTACTTTTGTTGTATTCCCAAACTCTTGAATCTTGGGTTGATGTACATAAGTAAAACCATGGTGGGGGAGAAGGACAGCAGGAAGTAGAGAGCACTACAAAAATACTTTGTAAAAAAAATTCTGATTTCTCAATCTGGATAAAACCCATTTAGGAGCCTCTAAGACTTGCTTTTAATTGCCTGAAGGACTAAATTTAAAAAAAAAAAACTCTCATGGGGGCAGATAAGTGGTTCAGTGAATAGAACACTGACTCTGGAGTCAGGAGGACCTGAGTTCAAATTTGGCCTCAGACACTTAACACCTACTAGCTGTGTGACTTTGGGCAAGTCACTTAATCCCAATTGCCCTGGTTCCCCCCTCGAAAAAGGGAAAAAAAATTAAAAATAACACAATAAAATAAAGCATACACACACACACACATATATATGTATGTATATATATATATATTCAAATTGTCATATTTTCAATTATAATTCTTTGGTAATGGAATCAAGGGGAGAACAATTCCACTAAACCAAGAACATCTTTTTAAGTTCATATTTTAATTATGAATGTCTAAACACAAAGGAGTAGACAGAGAGCCACTCTCAGAGCTAAGAAAACCTGTATTCACATTCTGCATTTGATATATACCAATCGAGTGACCATAGATGAGTCATTTAACACCTCAGTAGACAATTCTCTGAGAGGGAAACTATGTGACTTGCATTAATAGAAGGGGTTTCCTCAGATGGGAATTCTGTAGACTAATGAAATTTGGAGTCCAGTCCCTATCCCAACAGAGTGGTCAAAAGTGTTTTGATTAAAATGGGAGGATCTTATAATATTAAATATAGTTTTTATTTTTGTTTTCTTACATTTTCCTAAAATATGAGAAAACAAGCTTTAGATAATTATAGATACAATCTTTGTGAAGTCCATTTTGAACCACAAATAGAATGCATGTTTTTTCAAAACATTGAAATATACGTACATATATATGCATATATCTATGTGTGTCAATATATAAATGCATGTAGATGTAAATATGCATTTGTAGATATATCTGAAAACACAATCTTTCCTTTTCATTATCCTTGCTCCAGACTAGCCAATGTGGGTAAAAATAATTTCTTTTCCTTTATCATAAATTTCAACTAACAACACATAAAGAAAAAATGGAATGATATTGTATTTGTCCTGTTTTGTTATCATTTTCCCAAAGGATCAAAGGATGACAAATGATTAATGGTTTGTCACACTGATTCCTGATAACTCAATACATAGTCTCAGTACAAATTGAACAGATATATCAATGGTAATGTATATGAAATATTTTTCAGAAGGTTAGTTATACAAATTTAGGAGAATTATCATTTTTAGTGTTATTTCCAAAATTATCTTTAATACACCTTTATGGAAAATTCCATTTCTATGGATGCAATTGTCTCAAGTTTTGCTTGTACTTGAGCAAAGTACAAGCTTTGCTTGTAAGGAGAAATGTATTGCATACATTGGCCATGTGGAATAGTGAATTTTGTCCTAATTAAGAGCAGTGCCAGAATATATTTATTTTTAAAGTACTGCAACAAGGCACAGGGCTTTATAACAAATTGAGTTATTAAAAACCAAATGCTACCTTCAGAACTTATACTACTGTCAGAATATGAAATAAACTGGTTCAATACCAGATTTTCTTTTAAGGATGGACACTATGTAAAATAGGGAAGAAACTTTTTGAAGAGATTTGTTCAAAAGATGTAGGCTTGGGGATCAACATCCACCAGAGTCTCTAGCAAAGAAAAAAAAAAGGAAGGAGGGTACAAATTTGGAAATGGAAGAAAGAAAAGAAATAGAGAGAGACTGTTTCCTTTCTGTCTTTCACATGTTTCACATTAAACAACTATTTACTGTCAAGAACTGAATCTGTTTAATATTTTCTTAAGAAACACATGAACTTAGTATAGAAAATTCAGAGTATAACAGACAGCTGATTTAAGGAACAGAAGATGGGAAACGTAGGAGGAATCATGAATTTCTTGGCTAAACCAAGGAATTGGAGTGGTTGTGGATGGGAAAAAAGATGTAAGTATGATGTGTGTTTGATAGTGTCCCAAAAAGGAAAAAAATATGTATCCATAAGAAGAAATAATTAAGATAAAGAAGTGGAACTATTTGACGTGGTAGAATGAAAAGAAGGAAATTTGTGTTAAATGTTAGCAATACACTCTTCATAAACTAGAATGGTGTGATTGAACCTCACTTTACCTCATCCCAAGGAAATGGGAGGAACATTAAACATTATAACTCTACAAGATAAAGAAAGTATTCTCCCAGGTTTATTCAAAATATACTTGGCTTTTTCTGTTTAATGAGGGAAAGAGAACAAATGAGGGAGAAAGAGATAGAGACAGACAGAAACATGAGGGTGGCAAGGTAAGGTTTGAGTGGAGGGGGGGGCGGGAATAAATAAGAAAATGCTACTATAGGGGCAGAAACTAATCCTAACTGGTTTTAGGAGGTATAAGGATGGAAGAATGTAACACCAAATAAAAAGGAAAGAAGGAATGCTGATTCTTAATGTTATGAACAGATCAAAGGTTTTATTTTAAGAATAAAGAACTATATGCTCTGAAGGGTACATTTACTCTGAAGAAAGCAGTTGGATTCCAAAGATTCTGTACAATAAATAATAATAATAATAATAACAAACCTTTATGTAGTGCTTACTATGTGCCAGGCACTGTGCTAAGTGTTTTACAATTATCTCATTTTATCCTTACAACAATCCTGAGAGGTAGGAGTTATTAATACTTTTTTAGAGATAAGGAAACTGAGGCAAACAGAGGTTAAGGGAATTGTTCAGGGTCACACAACAGGCAAATCTTTGAGGTCAAAATTTGAAGCCAAGCCTTCCTGATTTGGACCTGGTCCACTGCACCACATGGAGGTTAGTGACCACCTCCTGAGTAATTTTTAGGCATCTATTTTTCAAACTAATGATAACAACAGACAAGACCTGGTTCACACATATGGCATGTAATAGAAAACATCCAAAGAATTAAAACACCTTATAAAAACCCTGTCTGCTTCTGGTTACTGATATGGACACAAATAATCCTG
This sequence comes from Petaurus breviceps papuanus, assembly GCF_028583685.1. NCBI lineage: Eukaryota > Metazoa > Chordata > Mammalia > Diprotodontia > Petauridae > Petaurus > Petaurus breviceps. The sequence continues at coordinate 9,918,856 of NW_027186540.1, forward strand.
CACAAAAGAAGCTAAGAGGCATTAGTAAAGAATTTTAAAATTGGAGGAATAAATTAGTCACTATTATGGAGATGATGAGAATACTATGGAAAATTATGATTCATGATAAAAAAGCCAAAGTCTGGTGTCCATCCTAGATTGTGAAAGAGAAGATTGTAAAAAGTTCTGAGAAAAAAAAGTCTTTTTTTTGCCAGGTACTAATGTACAATGGAAAATTCAGGCCAGGAAATATCAGAAGTATGAAAGAATTACATTTTAAGAAAGTCAAAATAATTCTGTTGAACAGAAATTCTCTGTAGAAACATAAATAGATACTCAGGGAACTCATTGGCTACTTATAAAGAAAGGTATGTAAAATGAAAGCAAAGTCAGGTAATGAAGAATGAAGGAGAAGAAAATAAGTATTGTCCAGTCAATAACAGAAGATAACTAAAGAGCAGAATTAGCTAACACTGGAGAGAAATAATAAAAATGAAAAAAAGGGCTTTTAGATATGACCACTGGTCAGGGAAAAGGAGAGAGTGTGGGTAGGAAAATGAGTAAAGGAAACTCAGAGAAGATAGAACTACTTTTAATTTAATTTTGCTTCTGTTTTCTCTCTCAATGAGAACTGCTGCTAAAGTGGAAAGAATTTGCTGGGCAGAGTAGAAGCTGGACCTCCAAGTGGCTCCTGCTTCTACCTTCCACAATCAAGGTAAAAAGGGGACTTGGAACAAATTTTGGAGCTGCAGAACTTCTGAAATGATACCAACAAGCTAACCTCCCACTGAGGACACCCTAGCAGGCTGGCAGGAATCAGCCAGTGCAGCACTCTGAGAGCCAAGCCCAGGCCCGCTTGAGCCGCAGGTTTTAGCCCCAGGGTGGGCCTGACCAGCTACCAGCCAGAGGGACTCCAGATCAGCAGTAACTGTGGCCGTTTCCAGAATTATCAACACAGAGATGTGAAGGACAAAGTGAGAAGTCAATGCAGTCAGGACTTTGGGACCCAGCCCGGTCCAGCCAGCCAACGGCATTTAGCAGCTTCAGCTCCTGGCCTGAAGAGTATAGGGGGAACAAGCAACCAGTTTGAGGGGTAATCACTCTTGCTTTACCCTGGTTGGATCTGGATTGTGGTCTAGGGTGGAGGTCCTGGGGTGTGTGACCAGCTTGCCAGAGTGTGTGGAGGCTTCCGAGAGGGCACACAACTAATACCTGTGGCAGCTGAGAAAACCACAGAAACTTGGGATGAAAGCTCCCCTGTGTGATGGCAGAGTCCTACTGTGGCAAAAAGCCCAGGGGTCAAGTGACTGAGGGGCAAAGGAAACAAAGCAGACAGAAGATTCCAACATTAAACTTCTATTTGGGGTACAAAAAGGAGCAAAGCATGGAACAGGAGGAAGACAGTGAAGTCAGAACTCCTGCACCAAAAGCTTCAAAGGAAAATATGATCTGGTTACAGGCCATAGAGGACCTTAAGAAGCAGATAAGAGAAGTGGAGGAAAAATTGGGAAGAGAAATGAGAACAATGCAAGAAAATTACAAAATGAGAGTCAACAGCCTGACTGAGGAAAATAATACCTTAAAAAATAGACTAATTCAAATGGCAAAAGAGACTCAAAAAGGCAGTCAGGAGAAGAATGCCTTAAAAAGCATAATTTGCCAGATGGAAAAAGAATCTCAAAAGCTCACTGAGGAGAATCATTGCTTTAGAATTAGATTGGAGCAAATGGAAGCTAATAAATTTATGAGAAATCAAGATGCTGTTAAACAGATCCAAATAAATGAAAGAATAGAAGGCAATGTGAAATATCTCATGGGAAAAACCACTGACCTGGAAAATAGATCCAGGAGATATAATTTAAAAACTATTGGACTACCTGAAAACCATGATCAAAGTAAGAACCTAGAAATCATCCTCCAGAAAGTTCTCAAGGAAAACTGCCCTGATGTATTAGAACCAGAGGGCAAAATAGAGGTTGAAAGAATACACCAATAAATCCTGAAAAAGATCCCCAAAAGAAAACATCTAGGAATATTATAGCCAGGTTCCAGAATTCCCAGATTAATGAGAGAATATTACAAGTAGCCAGGAAGAAACAATTTGAATATTGTGGAAACACAATCAGGATAAGCCAGGATCTGGCAGCTTCTACACTGAGAGATTGAAGGGCTTGGAATATTATATTCTGGAGGTCAAAGGAGGGGGGATTAAAACCAAGAGTCACCTACCTAGCAAAACTGAGTATCATGTTTCCAGGGAAAATATGGTCATTCAGTGGAATACAGGACTTTCAAGCATTCTTGATGAAAAAACCAGAGTTGAATAGAAAATTTGACACTCAGATACAAGAAGCAAAAGAAGCTTGAAAAGGTAAACAGGGAAAATAAATCATAAGGAACTTATCAAAGTTGAACTATTAACATTCCTACATGGAAAAACAATAATTGTAACTGATGAAACTTTTCTCAGTATGAAAATAGTTGAAGGGAATGGAAATATATATGCTTAAAAGGGGAAATTAAGAAGTGAGAGAGGAATATAATGAGAAGAGATGGGGAGAGACAAAATGGGGTAAACTATCTCATATAGAAAGGCAAGGGAAAATGGGTACAATGGAGGGGAAGAATTGGAAGGCAAATGGAGTGGGTCAATCTTTTCTCATTGAATTTGCCTTGTGTAGGGAAGGAAATACACACTAAATAGGGTATCTCACCCTACAGAAGAGTAGGGGGCAAGGGGATGAGAGGGGGGATGATGGAAGGTAGGGGAGGCTGGGTGGGAGGGAAGTTGGAAGCACCCCCTTTTGAAAAGGGATGGGATCAAAGTACAGAATAGAACAAGTGGGAGGTTGGATAGGAGGGAGGGAAATATAGTCAGTCTTTTACAATATATCTACTATGTTATTTTTTTTTTGCATTATCTATACATGTACAACCTATACTGAACTGCTTATATTCCCAGTAAGTGTGGGTGACAAGGGAGGAAGGGAATGAATCTGGAATTCAAAGTTTTATATATATATATATATATATATATATATAATTTATACATACACACATATGTATGTATATGAATGTGTGTGTGTATATATATATACACTATAATAAATACTATTTTTCATGTAATTGGGAAAGAAGATATACAGGCATGGTTCATAGAGATCCACCATGCCCTACTGGAAAAGTTGAAAGGGGTATGGGAGAAGATATGGGAGAGAGCAGATTGGAGGAGGTGATATCCTGTGGGACTGCTATTTTGGGGTAGTGGGTAGGGGAAAAGCAGGGAGAAAATTTGTGGCTCAGAATCTGGCAAAAATCCATGATGTAAATCAGAAGTTAATAAAGCATTTGAAAAATGAAAAAAAGGGAAAAAATGAAAGTGGAAAGAATTTGATAAAAATGGTTAAGTTGAAACCAAAGAAAAAAAGATAGTGAAAGCACCTTGTTGTCCATGTAGAGTAATGAGTCCAAAATGAAATAAATCCAAGTGTATAGAAAGAAGTGTCAAATTTGATTGCTAATACACTATTTATGATTTCTGAAACTTCATGGAGAATGCAAACTCTATTTTGCTAGAGAAAAATACTATAGAAATAAGATCTTTTTACAATGTTCTTCATGTGCATTTTATAGAAAAATGATTGAATTTCAGTTAGACAGGTAATTTAAAATATATTGTATGACCTAAAGAATGGTCATTCATGGTTTGAGGTTGACTCTTAAGGCTACTGTAGTCAACTTCCCCAGTAATGTGTGGTTAGATCTATTCTATTCAAACATTGAAGTAATGACTTTGAAAGAGATATTTTACTTGGTTGCCAAATCTGTAGTTAACAAAAAGCTAAAATGGTTAACACTTTCCCTCGTGACAGAATTCAAAATTTCTGGAAAATCTAAAATTTTAGTACAATTTTTATAAGACAGATTTAAAGAGTATAAATGCAAAGTCATATTTGGGACTGAAAAATCAAAGAAAGTAGAGGCATGGCTATCAGAAATTTGTATGGAAAAGATCTGGAATTTTTCATGATCTGAAAGAGTAAAATAAATTGATAGTGTACCAAGACAGTAAAAAAAAATAAGTAACACAATATTAAGTTATATTAAGAGAAAAATAGTACAAAATATGTGGGTATGTGGGAAGTGTTGACCAGGAAAGTGAGGTAGGGAATTGATTGCAGCACTTGACCCAGATAAACCATATCTGGAAATGTTGTGTTCAGTTCTGACCAATATATTGCAGAAAAGATACTGAAAAATTGGAGGGTGTGCATAGGAGATCAAACAAGATGTTAAAATTTTCATACTGCATGACAATTAGTCAAAGAAACAGATCTTCTTGTTTAACCAGAAGAATAGATGATTTGTGGGGAATGTTTGTTTTAATCCAGGACCCGAAATATTGTAATGAATAAAAGAATTTTTTTTTGTTTCCCCATAGAGTACAGATTGAAATAAATAGGTAAAACTTGAAGAGGAAAATAAGTAGATTTTAGAGGAAGAAAAACTCCATAACAATTAGAGTTATAAAAGAATATGGAATGGCTGTGGAAGTGGTGACTTCATAACAATTATACTTCTTTAATCAGATTCTAGGTGAAGTTTTGTTGGCTATGCCCTTGAGGGCATTCCTGTTCAGGCAGCAGTTGGAATAGATAGACTTGAAAATGTCTTCTAAGTGAGATTCAGTGGCTTTGTGTAATGGGTAATTTAGTCCATTATAATACTACATTGTGCAGTTTAAATACATATTCAACTGCCAGAGCGAGGTGTGAATCTTACATAAATTGTTTTCTCAAATAAGCAAAAAAAGTGCATACCATTGAGATATATTGTATTAAAAGTTTGTAATCCACAGTGAGGGTTTTATATGAAGAATGTGAATAAAGAAAGAGGTCTTTTGGGATTTTTAAAGTCCTCATATTTATATAGTACATAAGTAAGAAAGGTAAAATTTAAAGTATTTTCTTAAGAAACTGTTCATCTACTGGATATTTTAAAATAAGATGTTCATAATGCTTTTGAAAAAGTCATTGAAAACCCTTAATTTGGTTAAGATAACAATGTAAAGAATATCTTTAAAGAGGCCAGCTTTCCTGAAAAAATGTATGTAAATATCTAAAAGGACATGAAATTAATTTCAAGAAGAACAAAGAGAAAGAGCAATAAATTCCTCTGTACAGTACAGAATGGCACAGAAACATTATTAAAAGCATCAAAGTATCTAGAAAAAAAGTACAGTCAGAGAAAGCAGAAGCCAACTCAAGATGTAATAAATAAAGAATGAAGCCTATAGGAACCCGAACTGGGGCTCTGGAGGGAGGGTGGAGAGAAAGGAACTCTAAATTCATCCTCACAGATCCTTAAGAGGACCAAAAATAGCTGTATATATTCTGCATCTAAGGCAGAGCCTAGATAAGAGAGTAAAAGCAGGAACTTGCTTGAACTCCCTCTCCAAACACCTCAAATACCTGTAAAATATAAGTCTAAACAAATTTTAGAGCTACAGAACCCACAAAGTAACAGAGAAAAACAAATCTCCCACTGTAGGCAGCCTGGCAGGCCAACAGAAAGGGTCTATCACACCAGGCTGGGAGCTGAGTGCAGTCTGGCATGAGCTGTGCTGGCTCAGACAAGCAACAGAGAAAGAAAAGAGCAGACCTCAGGAGAGTGAATCATTGGCAGCTGTGGTGGTCTCCAGACTTTTAAACCAATAAAAGCCAAAGATAAGGTAAAATGTCAGTGGGGAACTCTTTTGGAACTGTTGCTGTTGCTGCTGCTTCTGGCTCCAGGCCTACAGATTTTGGGGGATCAAGTCACTGTCCAGAGGACATTTGCAGGAATCTCCTGGCTTATGCTGAGGCAGGATCCTCTTGCTTTATCCTGCTTAGATCTCGGTAGCAGTCCTGGGTGGTGGCCCTTGGGTGAAGAGAGCTGGAATGGAAGAGCTTGTGGAGGCTGTGGAGAGAAAGTCCTCCTCACAGTTCTGAGGCAGGTTGCTAGAAAAAACTCTGACAACAGCTGCGCAAAACCCCAGAAATTTGGACACAGCACTCTCCATTCTGGAAGCAGAGTTCCACTGTGGCAAAGAGCTCAAAAGTCAAGTAATTGGCTGGCAACATAAGCAAGCAGAAGAAGCATAATCACACCATAGAATTCTTTTTTATGGACAAAAAGGATCAAAACATGGAACCAGAAGAAGTCAATGAAGTCAAAACTCCTGCATTAAAAGCCTCCAAGAAAAGCAAGAATTTGTTGCAGGCCATGAAGGAGCTCAAGAAGGATTGTGAAAATCAAGTAAGATAAGTAGAGGAAAAAAATGTAAAGAGAAATGAAAATGATGCAAGAAAATCATGAAAAATGAGACAGCAGCCTGACTGAAAAAAAAAAAACACCTGAAAAACAGAATAATTCAAATGGCAAAAGAGTTCCAAAAAGCCAACAGGGAGAAGAATGCCCTAAAAACAAAAATTGGCCAGATGGAAGAGGAATTGCAAAAACTTACTGAAGAGAATAATTCCTTCAAAACTAGATTGGAGCAAATGGAAGCTAATGACTTTATGAGAAATCAAGATACTATAAAACAGATCCAAACAAAAGAAAAAGTAGAAGGCAATATGAAATATCTCACTGGAAAAATCACTGACCTGGAAAATAGGTCCAGGAGAGATAATTTAAAATTTATTGGACTACCTGAAAGCCATGATCAAAAAAGAGCCTAGACATCATCTTTCAAAAAATTCTCAAGGAAAATTCCCTGATATTAAAGAAGCAGAGGGCAAAAAAGAAATCAAAAAAATTCATTAATCATCTATTGAAAGAGATCCCAAAAATAAAACTCCTAGGAATATTATAGCCGAATTTCAGAGTTTCCAGGTCAAGGAGAAAATATCACAAGCAGTCAGGAAGAAACAATTTGAGTACTGTGAAAACACAGTCAAGATAAGATAAGATCTAGCAGCTTCTACATTACAGTATCAAAGGTCTTGGAATAAGATATTCTGGAGCTCAAAGGAACTAGGATTAAAACCAAGAATCACCTACCCAGCAAAACTGAGTATAATACTTCAGAGGAAAATATGGACATCCGATGAAATAGAGCACTTTCAAGCATTCTTGATGAAAAGACCAGAGGTGAACAGAAAATTTGACCTTCAAAAATAAGAAGGAAGAGAAGCATGAGAATGTACAGAGGCAGAAGAAATCATAAGGAACTTATTAAAGTTGAACTATTTGCATTCCTACATGGAAAAATGAAAATTGATACTCATGAGGCTTTTCTCAGTATGAGGGTAGTTGAAGGGAATATATATGTATACATACACATATATTTATGTTTAGGAGGGCATGTGTGTATATGTGTTTGTGTAGATATATACATAGAGTGCACAGGATGAGTTGAATATGAAAGGATGATATCTAAAAATAAAATTAAGAGAGAAAGGAATGTATTGGGAGAAGGCAAAATGGAGAGATAGAATAGGGTAAATTATCTCACATAAAAGAGGCAAGAGAAAACTGTTACAATGGAGGGGAAAGGTAGAAAGATAAAAGGGGATGAATCAACCTTACTCTCATTGGATTTGGCTTAAGGAGGGAATAACATACACACTCAGTTTTCTATTTTACCTTATAGGAAAGTAGGGGGGAAGGGGATAATAGGGGGGATGATAGAAGGGAGAGCAGATTGAGGGAGAGCGTAGTTAAAAACAAACATTTTTGAAAATGGACAGGGTCAAAGGAAAAAAAATAAAATAAATGGAGGGTGGGATAGGATGGAGGAAAATATAGTTAGTCTTTCACATTATAACTACTATAGAAAAAGTTTTACATAACTACATATGTACAACTTATATTGAATTACTTGTCTTCCCAGTGGGGGTGGGTGAAGAGGAAAGAAGGGAAAGAATCTGAAAATCAAAGTTTTAAAAACAAATATATTTTTTACATGCAACAGGGAAATTATATATATATATATATATATATATATATATATATATATATATATATAGGCAATAGGGTACAGAAATCCATCTGGCCCTACAAGAAAGTAAGGGAGGAAACTGGATAGGACATAAGGCGGAACAGATTGAGGTAAAGGGAATACAGCATGTTTGCTCTCTTGGTGTAGAGGTAGGGGAGAGACAGGGAGAAAATGTATAACTCAAAATCTTTTGGAAGTGAATGTTGAAAACTAAAAAAATAAATAAAGAAAAAATAATCTGCATCTAATAGGGAACTTCTGCATAGAGTTGGAAAGTTAGCTCAGTCTGTGGTAGATAAGAAGATTCATCCCTGAAGCTTGAAGAAATCTTGAAAGGGTCCACAACAGGGGCACATAGAAAGTAGGAACTCTTAAAAACCAGGCCCCAAATCAGTGGGATCACAGTCCTGGCATTTCAGAGCAGCAATGGGGACAGAGTTTGTTCTCAATAGATCGCAATGGTAGTTGGAATCATAATATGAGGCAAAATAAACTCAGTGATGGGCCATGGAGGCCTGAGACCAGCATGACTATTGGCCCATAACTGGAGCGTGGCGCATACAAGTGAATGGAGTCAAGTACTGATTGAAGATTGTAAAAGGAGAAAAAGACAGATAAAGGTCTGAGACTAATGTTCATATTTGGCCTCCTGAAGAAGGTAAGAGCCAGAGGCTGTGAGCAAAGAAAGAGTATGGCCATGCCAAATGGCATGTCACTATTCATACCATCTAGCATGATAGCAGCAACAGCATTCAGGCTACAGAAGTAAAATAACCCCAAAAGTCCTGCCAACCCCATCTAAGAGGGTGAAATGTGTCAGAGGCTGGCCTTGGTAAAAAAAAAAGTCCAAATGCAATAATTGATGCTAAAGATATGAATTAATAGAGAGAAAACAGCCACCATCATATGGGTTAAGAAAAAACCCACAGGATAAAGTAAGAAACAGACACCTCCCTAAGTACAAATAAAATCTCAGAGAAAAAATGTTTTGACCAAAAAGACATCAATAATAGCTTGATAAAATTAAGCAAAAGAGAAAAATAAAATTAATTATTTTGAGGAAAAATAATAGGAGAAATAATAGCTTCTAATATAAGCTAGAAAAGCTTCTCTCAAACAGTGTATTCTCTAAAAATAGAGGGGAGTAAAGAGAACCAATAATTGTAGGAAACATTGAGAAATATATTGGAATGAAAAAAAATATATAAAATCAAAGCTTTAATGTTTTTAATATAAAAAATGGAGAGCAAGTCAAGGAAATAAATGTTAAGAATTATTTAACTTAAGAATTATTTGAAAACCATTACAAAACATAAATATGCATATTATATTTTAAGATATCTTTTTTAAAAATAAAAGCCTGGTCAACTGGCTAATATGACAAAAAAGAAAAATGATAGATGTTGGATTGGATGTGGGAAAATTGGGACACTAAAGCATTGTTGGTAGAGTTCTCAGCTGATCCAAACATTGCGGAGGGCAATTTGAAACTAAGACCAAAGTGTTCTAAAACTGGGCATACATTTTGATTCAGCAAAACCACTGCTAGGTCTATATCCAAAAAACATCAACAAAAAGAGAAAAGAATGTATTTGTACAAAAATATTTATAGTAGATCTTTTTATGGTGGCAATATTGTTTGATGAAGAACTGTGAATGACTTAGCTCATCTCAGCAACACATTGATCCAAGAAAACCCCAAAGGACTAATGATGAAGCATACTTAGGAAAAACAAACAAACAAAAATCTGATATTGAGTGGACACAGATTGAAGCATGCTATTTTTCACTTTCATTCTTTTTCCTTTACTTTAGACTTCTTGTACAAAATGACTAATATGGAAATGTTTTACATGTTTGTACATGTATAACCTATATCTGATTACATACCATAACAGTGTGAAGGGAAGGAATGGAGGAAGGAAGGATAGAATTTGGAACTCAAAATTAAAAAAAAAAAGTTAAAATTGTTTTAACATTCCATTGGGGGGAAATTAAATACAAACATATATAATATACAGTTATTACATATTTTGTGTATACACATTATATAAATACAAGAAACATACAGAGAATATGTAATTTTTATTTGTAGTTGAAGGCACTTAGCAGTTGTAAGGATGACAGTGATAGGAATAGGAAAGGCATAGTACAGAACGTCAACTTTGTGTTGAACCTTAAAAAACAAACAAAAAAGGGACAAACCAAAGGACCTGATGATTTTGGAACTTTGCCTGCTATATTTTTTTAAAGGAAAGAAAAAAAAAGAGGAAACGTGTGCACTGACAAAGAAATGGGTAAGAGGGAGGAACTTATTGTTTCTTACAATTAGATTACATTAGGAGAAAAGGACATAAAAGTGAAAAGATTATAGAGGAGTCAGTTCATGAATCTCCCTCCTCTGTGACCTGGAGAAAGCAGCGTTGAATACACATGAAGAATTTGGGGTATGGCTATATTAAATTCAGCAGGAAAACAAAGAGGGAGATAAAGAAGAGTAACATAGGAAATGCTCACAAGCAAAATACATTTCTTCATATATTATGTCATAATCAGGAAAGGAATTTAAAGGAGAGAAAGAGGACATATACATATATACATACATACATATATACACATATGCATGCATTCACATATGGATCAATGATCAGGGTCTAGACACAATACAGAGAGTAGGGATACAATAATTATTAGTATTTACTTCATTCCTTCTCTTTCTATGACTTTCTTTTTTTTGAGGGATGCAGATAGAAGAAATTATTATGAGTGAATATTATGAAGGGGAAGATGTAACTCACCCATAAAATGGTGTAATCTTGAAGAATGAATTAGAAAGCAGAAGATAATGATAGGCTATTTAAAAAAAACACACTAATAAATATTCACAAGAGTCAACTAAGGGATTAAAGCAGACTTTATGATGTCCCAGGTGACTTTGATAAATCATAGGTGGCAACTATGAGCCCAGACAAGACAATGGTAAAAATAAGTATGATTAAAAGATAAGAAAAAAAAATGAGGAAATGGTAAAAAGAAAGGAGATAAAAAAGATTAAAAAATTAAAACTGGAACAATTTAAAATACATGGGATACAGCCAAAAGAACTTCAGAGAGTAAGAAATCATGAGGGAAGTATAGGTATTATGTTAAATTTAATATTAAAACCAATATTAAATATTTTACTTAAAAACCTTATTAGAGAATAATGATTTCACATATAATATTTTTTTCTATTCTTTTTGTTAGAATGTTCCTGTTTATCAGTTTCTGTCAAATAAAACTTCAATTTTAGCATTATGCAAAAAATACTTAAATTTATCCATTAACTATTGAAGATTTAGATAGATTTAGCATGGAAAGAACCCTAGAAGAATCTCTTCCTGTATAGTGATAGCTTTTTTTTCTGCTTGACTTAATTTCAACATTTCTACTTGTGTCTTTTTATTTTCAGTTTTTTTTTTTCCTCAGCATCATCTTGGGTGCAGTTAGCCCTTATTCACATGCTATACAGGCTAGTGAAGTTGCAGAGTCCAAATATTGTGATTCCATTCGCATTTCTGATGAGAACAGGTTACTATAGAAATGTCAGCTAATTGGGTGCATTTTGCATTTGTTTTTGTAGTCATTTTGTAGATCATTCAATTTGATCTACCAATACTCTCAGAATGGTTCCGTTTAGTTGGTGCTCTTGCCAACTTCACTGTAGGCTTATTTTCTCCTTAACTGCTTTTCACATCTCTTTGAGGAGGTAATGTTCATAATCAATCCTTCTCTTCTTAATGTGTTGCATTTGAGCTTTTGCTCTAAAATCATTGCTTTTGTTGGCTGCCATGCCGTTCTAGTTGGCAGGAAATTAGGTGTCTGCTGGCTGAAGGAGTTTGGGGGCTCTTTTGGCCTTGGGGGTTCTTGCCAAGTTATTTGTAGAACTTCTCTTCTTTATTCTCTGCATATTTTTTGCATATAGTGTAATTATCTCCATGGTATTCCATTTGTTTACACTCATCATGAATACTACAAGGTGAGATCATGGAATCATAGCTTTAGAGCCAGAAGAGTTCTTAATGATCATTTATTGGATCCCCTTGTTTTACAGATAAGAAGAATATAGACCCAGAAAAATTAAGTGACTTATACAAGATTATCTAAGTCTTAAGGAGTAAACCTGGAATTTGAACTTGGGTCTTCTGTTTCCAAATTCAATGCTCTTAACAGAACATTTCTTTCTTCACAGATCCATGTGTGCCAAGAAATTTTGTTTCTCAATGCCTTTAGGCAACTAACACTTGTTTTTGCCTCTGTAATAGAACCTTTAAGCCATCATTCCATTTAGTCACAACTGCTTGTCTCCTGCTTTGATCTATGGCAAGAACATCAATAGAAATGAAGTTCAGCTTCTCTAATAACACATCAATTTGATGGTCAGTGGGCAAAGCTTACATAGAATGAAATAAATCTTGATGTTCTAAAACCATTGTCATCCTTAGTAACATATTCTTCTGCAACTTCATCACCATGACTTTAGAAGAAAGCAACTACAGAAAACTAATGATTATTTTAAAATTTTATATACTTTACTAGATAGTATAGGTGAAACAGCTTCTTCATATGTAGGTAGCCTGGTCTTGGACTTTAGCCAAAGTCATTGGACCCCACTTGAAGTATGACTGTAGCATAATTTCATTTGCATACACTTCAACAATTTAATTTCCTCTAAATAACATGATGGAGAATAGGACTTTTGGGAAATGAGAGCCCAAATACTTTCATGTTAATCCTACCATGATGCTAAATTCAGTAGGTACTCTTTGTTAATGCAGGATAAGCTAGGTGGCCCAGGGAATAGAGTCTAGGACTTCTAGTCAGAAATACCTCAATTCAAATCCTGTCTCAGATACTTACTAGTTCTGTTTCTTATGAAAGTCAGTGAATCTCTATTCTTCAGTTCCTAACCTTTAAAATAAGGTCAATAAAAACAAATAGCTGAACAGGTTGCTAGGAGGTTGGGTCAAATAAGTTACCAAACATAAAGTATGTTGTAAACTTTTTAGCACTAGATATATAACAATTATTCGTTAGTAATTTTCTGCTGTGTTCTTAGGTCCTCACAACTTACCACTGGCACCTGCTTTCCTAGGTAGTGTCTTAATCTAAATTATACAGCAATAGCATATTTATTATTGTATATGTATTTTTCACATTTCTATACATTAGATAGCTCTGTTCATTCTTAGTTTCCTGTGCTAACCTGATCACAGAATTTTTCAGAATTGGAAGGTCATTCAAAGTAACCTTTCCATGAGCAAGAACTCCCTGTACAACAAAGTCTAGTGGCTATATAATTTTTCTTAAAGAAGATATTTAGGGGGCAGCTAGGTGGCACGGTGAATAGAGCACTGGCCCTGGAATCAGGAGGACATGAGTTTAGATTTGGCCTCAGACACTTAACAGTTACTATCCTTGTGACCTTGGCAAGTCACTTAACACCAAGTGCCCTGCATACCCCTTTCCAAAAACCAGAAGCAGGAGAAGAAGCAGAAGCAGAAGCAGAAGAAGAAGAAGAAGAAGAAGAAGAAGAAGGAGAAGGAGAAGGAGAAGGAGAAGGAGAAGGAGAAGGAGAAGGAGAAGAAGAGAAGAAGAAAATATCCAGTGAGAAGCAAAATACTCCCTGAATCA
>NW_027186540.1:9932919-9938343 GCF_028583685.1 Petaurus breviceps papuanus
AGAGAAGAAGAAAATATCCAGTGAGAAGCAAAATACTCCCTGAATCATCCTATTATTTTTTTCTGGTTAGCTCTAGGTTTTGGAGCATTTTTAGTCCCTGCTTTGTCCCTTATATATCAAGTCAAATTTTACCTCTCTAAAAAATTCATCTAGTATACCTTATTTTGTCTTATGAGGTCCAAATAAACATGTCTAATTTCTCTTTCATACGAAAGCCTTAAATATTCATACCATTCCCCTAAGTATATATTTTTTTAGTATAACCGAATTTTCAGAACTTCAAATTTTTCAGATCATCTTCTAGTCCTTTCATTTTTTTTTTGCTTTTTGGAGGAGAGAAGGTAGGGCAATTGGGGTTAAGTAACTTGCCCAAGGTCATACAGCTGCTTTTCTGTTTATGTGTCTGAGGCCGTATTTGAACTCAGGTCCTCCTGACTCCAGGACTGGTGCTCTATTTACTGCACCACCTAGCCTACCCCAAATACTTTTTTTTTCTGCTATCTCCCAATCATTTGATTAAGTTGCACTCCACTAAAGAAACACCCATTATTTTGTTCAAGGAGGAAAAGCTTAATTTAAATGGGAAAAAAAGAACATGAATTATGAAAAGAAACCTCTACCTCAATACAAATTTATAAGAGATTTAAACCCCTATTCATAATGCTGAAAATACAAAGCACAAAATTATTCCTGAAAAGATTGACACGATTAATCAGTACCTTTTATGTCAAGAAGGAGTTGCCATATGACGCTTTCTGGGTGTCATTTGTTCCCCAGGAATAATGATTCCCCTTTTACTGAGGTATAATGTTTAATCATTGGTCTTCTATGGAAAGGAAGAAGAACAACAAATCCCATCACTAAGCTGCCCAATAGACTCCAATTCTCCGTATTACTTACAGAATAAACAAAGTCCTCTTATTGACATTTAAAATATTTTATAGCTCAGCTCCAAAATATATTCTTTAAACATTTTATAATCTCCCCAACTGCCAGTGCCTTCCAACATTATTTGTATTTATTTTGGATATATGTTGCATGTCCATATACGTGTACATTTTGTCTCTTAAAAAAATTATTTCCCAGATTTCTGCTTTCCTTCTAATCTTGATTGCTTTGGTTTCATTTCTGTAAAAACTTTTTAATTTAATGTAATCAGAATTTTTCATTTCATAATGTTCTCTATCTCTTGTTTGGTTATAAATCCTTTCCTTCTCCATAGTTTTGACAGGTAAACTATTGCTTCTTCTCCTAATTTGTTTACAGTATCACCCTTTATGGCTAAATCATTTACCCATTTTGACTTTATCTTGATTTATGGTGTAAGTTGTTTGTCTATGACTAGTTTTTGCTATACTATTTTCCAGTTTTTTCCAGCATTTTTTTTCATACTGACTTCTTATCCCAGAAGTTGGAGTTTTAGGGCCCACCAAACAGTAAATTATCATAATAAATTAACTACCATGTCTTGTAAACTTATGATTTTCCACTGATTCACAACTATTTCTTAGCCAGCACCAAATAGTTATAGCACTGAATAAGGAAACTAATTTAGTAAAATTGTAATTTTTTTTCTATATTAACTCAATCTAACAATGAGCAAGTGATATTTTTCCAATTATTTAGATATGACTTTGTTTGTATGAAAAGTGTTTTGTAATTGTGTTCATATACTTCTTTGGTTTGTCTTGGCAGGTAGATTCCCAAAATATTTTATATTTTTTACGAATATCTTAAATGGAATTTATCTTTCTATATCTTGTCGCTTGACTTTGTTAGCAATATATAGAAATACAGATGATTTATGTGGTTTATTTTACATCCTGCCACTATGCTAATGTCATCAATTATTTCAAGTAGTTTTTTTTAAGTCTATTCTCTAGGATTCCTTAACTATACCATCATATCAACTGCAAAGAGTGATAGCTTTGTTTCCTCACTGCCTATTTTGGTTTGTTCCATTTAGTTTTCTTCTCTTAGAGCTAAAGCTGACATTTCTAGGACAGTATTGAATAATAGAAATCTTGTTTCACAACAGATCTTACTGGGAAAGCTTCAGGAGTGGGGAACCTGCAGCCTCCAGGCTATGTGGGCTTCTAGGTCCTTGGTTTCAGCCACTTTACTGAGTACAAATTTTACAGAACATATTATTTTATTAAGGATATTTGCTCTGTGAAGTTTGGATTCAAAGGGTCCAAAGGGCCCTACCTGAGGACCTAGAGGGCCACATGTGACCTTAAGCATAAAGGTTCCTTAGGCAAATCTACCTTATGCCCATTGCATATAATGCTTGCTGATGGCTTTATACAGATTTTACTTACCATTTTAAGGAAAACTTCCATTAATTCCTATGTTCTCTAGTGTTTTTAATAGGAATGGGTGCTGTATTTTGCCAATAGCTTTTTCTATATCTATTGAAATAATCATATAATTTCTGTTAATTTAGTTATTGACATGGTTAATTTTACTGATAGTTTTCCTAATATTGAACCAGCTTTGCATTCCTGGGATATATCCTGCCTGATCACAGTGTATTATCCTGGTGATAATTTGCTCTAATCTCTTTGATAATATTTTATTTAAAATTTTTGCATCAATATTCATTAGGGAAATTAGTCTATATATTCTTTGTTTTGACTCTTTCTGGTTTAGGTATCAGCACCATATTTGTGTCATAAAAAGTACTTGGTAGGACTCTGCATATTTTCCCAAATAGTTTCTATAGTATTGGAATTAATGATTCTTTAAGTTTTTGGAAGAATTCACTTATAAATCCACCTGACTCTGGAGATTTTTCCTTAGAGAATTCATTGCTGGCTTATTCAATTTCTTTTTTTTTTCTGAAATGAAGTTATTTAAATATATTATTGACTCTTCTATTAATCCAGCAATGCATATTTTTGCAAATATTCCTCCATTTCACTTAGATTGTCAGATTTATTGCCATACAGTTGGGGAAAATAGCTTCTAATTGTTGTTTAATTTCCTCTTCATTGGTGGTGAATTCACCCTTTCCATTTTTGATACTGATAATTTAGTTTTCTTCTTTTCTTTTTTTAAATCAAATTAAACAAAAGTTTATCTATTTTTTTTTAAAAAAACAGCTGTTAGTTTTATTTATTAGTCCAATAGTTTTCTTAATTGCAATTTTATTAAGCTCTCCTTTGGTTTTCAGTGTTTCTAATTTGGTATTTAATTGGGGATTATTAATTTGTTCTTGTTCTAGCTTTTTTAGTTTCATGTCCAATTCATTGATCTACTCTCTCTCTGTTTTATTCATAAATATATTTATAGATGTATATTTTACCCTAAGAACTTCTTTGGCTATATCCTAGAAGTTTTGGTATGTTGTCTCATTATTGTTGTTCTCCTTGGTAAAATTATTGATTGTTTCTTTGATTTGTTGTTTGAAGCACACATTCTTTAGGATTAGAGTATTTAGTTTCCAATTAATATTTAGTCTATATTTCCAGGATCCTTTATTATATGTAATTTTTTTCATCATAATCTGAAAATGATACATTTAATGTTTCTGCTCTTCTGTATTTGTAAGGTTTTTATATAGTACTAAATGGTCAATTTTTGTGTAGGTGTAATATGCTGTTGATAAAAGGGTATATTCCTTACTGTCCCCATTCAGTTTGCTCCAGAGTAATATCATATTTAACTTTTCTAAAATTCTATTCATCTCCTTAACTTCTTTCTTGTTTGTTTTGTGGTTAGATTTATCTAGTTTGCAGAAGGGAAGGTTGAGATCCCCTTCTAGTATAGTTTTGCTGTCTATGTCTTCCTGTAAGTCACTTAACTTCTCCACTAAGAGTTTGGATGCTGACATTTGGTGGATAAATATACACATGCATATATACACACATACACATTTATGCATATGTGTGTACACACATATATGTATAGTATTGTTTTATTTCATTGTCTATGGTAAGTTTTAGCAAGATGTAGTTTTCTTCCTTATCTCTTTCAATTATATCTATTTTATTTCTTTTCCTTTGAGATAAGGATGGTTATTCCATTTTTTTTACTTCACCTGAAACATAATAGATTCTTCTCCAGTATTTACCTTTACACTGTTTGCATCTCTGCTTCAAACGTGTTTCTTTTAAACAACATATTGTAGGATTATGCCCTTTTTAATCCACTCTGCCCTCTACTTCCATTTTATGGGAGAGTTAATCCTATTCACATCCACAGTAATGATTATTAATTGTGTATTTTGATCCATTCTATCTCCCATTTATACTTTTCTCTCTCCTTCCACCCTGTCCTTCCTCAGCAGTGTTTTGCTTCTGACCACTGCATCCCTCAATTTGCCCTCCCTTTTATCAACACCCTTTCCTTTCCTACTTCCACCCTCACTTCTGCCCACCTGCCTCCCCTTTCTTCCCCTTTCTACTTTTACTTCCCTAACAGGTAAGATAAATTTCTATACCCAACTAAGTGTATATATCATTCCTTCCTTGAGCCAAATTGATAAGTAAAATATTCAAACAATGTTCACCCTCTATAGAAACAAGCACCCTAGCATATCCAGGATGGTTGCTAGCACAGGTTCTTAGATCTGCTTTTCTAAAGGAAAGCAACTCAAAAATGGTTAATGATCTTACTTTAATCAAACATAGATATCATTTACCTAGTTCAGGGCAAAATGTCAGCACTGTGAATGTCAGCAATACAAACAAGTTACAAGCAGACCAAAATACAGGCAGAGAAAATAACACAGTTCAACATACAGAGCTTCTAGCTGTCTGAACATCACATACATGCAGTTCATTACCAGAGAGAGAAGCATCAACATCTGGGTTTTCAAAGCCTGGGGGCTCAACGGCTGCACAGAGTCTCATCTGGCCAAATTATACAACCCTTTCCAAAGTGAGCCCCAAAGCAAAACCTCTTCTTGAAGGTATATATAGCCTACTGTAGGGTCAGAGAAATCCCAACCCTTATGACCCACTTGAGTACAAAGTAACAAAAGTTGTGGCTTCCTGAAAAACAAGTCTCCCACCACAGGCTTCATGTGACCACATGCAGCCTATTAAGGGCAGGAAGATCTTCAATTTCCTATTATCATTATATTATCATTACAATTACTTATTACTATTACGATTACCATTACATTTGGCCCCAAGATCTTTCATTCCCATTATATAGACAACTTACATTTGAATTATTATTAAAATTTCTTAAGTGCAGCATAATCCCCACAAAATAAAGAGATTGCATTTGCAAGATACATAACAACTCATTACCAGAGTGGTCAGGAAGACTTAAACACAAAGCATTACAATCTCCTCAATCCAAAACAAGAGTGTCCAAATAAAGATTTCTTGGGGATGTGTCCTTGTATCAGCAATGCCATATTCAAAATGCCTATAGAGATTACAAATATGCTGATATAATTATCCATTAGAA
>NW_027186540.1:9938353-9993331 GCF_028583685.1 Petaurus breviceps papuanus
CAAGTCCAACGGGGCATGGAAGATCTTTAAATCCCATAACCCTTACAGTCCTTCACCCCCACACTACCCTTGTAGTCTTCTTCCTGTCATTTTCAGGTGCAGGCTCTAATGAGCCAAGTTCCAGTCTTAACACTGCTCCAGCCCCAGCTTCCAAGCCCTGAGGGGAGGCTGGGCAACAAAGCAATAGGGTGGGGTCCTCAGGGGTCTATGCCTTCTTCACCATCCCAATAGACTCTAAACAATGGGACCAGTTTGCTTTTACTTGGCAGGGCAGACAATATACTTTCACCCATTTGCTACAAAGATATCTGAAAAGTCTCACTATTTGTCATAGAATTGTGGCTGAATATTTGGATGAATTAATGCTACCTGGTATGAACCTTACCCACTATATTAATGTTATTATGATACAAGGAAAAAAAATATGAGATGTGGATAAGAGTTTGACACTTGATTGAACATATAAAAAGCAAAGGGTGGGAAATTAACCCTGCAAAGATTAAAGAACCAGTTCAAAATGTAAAATTTTGGGAGTGCAGTGGAATAAGGAAATATGAGACATTCTTCTGCAAACCTGACAAGAGATTCAGGATTTTCCTGTCCTTAACAGTAAGAAAGAGGCCCAAAAGTTTATAGCAGCTGAAATTCTTACATGGGGGTGGCTAGGTGGTACAGTGAATAGGTGGTACTGGCCCTGGAATCAGGAGGACCTGAGTTCAAATGTGGTCTCAGACAGTTAACACTTACTAGCCATGTGACCTTTAGCAAGTCACTTAACGCCAATTGCCCCTATGAAAAGCAATAAATAAACAAACAAATAAATAAATGAATGAATGAATGAATGGATGAATAAATAAATAAATAAATAAAAGAAATTCTGAAATGAATCAACTATTGTATACAGAAGATATATGGATACTGTTTCATTTCATTGCTCATGACTTTTTCCTTCTATTTTCAAAATCTGACATTGTCATGAATGACATAGTAAAATGCAGGAACCATATAAGAATATTTGCATGGGCATATATGGAAAGACATTTCAAGAATATTGGTTTCATTAAATCAAATTGGGGAAAGTTCAAATAGGTTAGAAGGTCATTTTAATAAAAAAAAAAAGAAGGGCTATTGTGGGCTGTAATAGACTCAGAGAAATTGTGTCTCCTACTTCTTCTTTTGCTGCTGCTAAGAAAATTTTGACTAAAATTATTAAAGTCATAAGTATCCAGAAGAAAAGTATATTTCTCATATAGTCCTTTTTTGTTTAAAATTAATTCAAATTGCATCTATATAAAAACAAATCAGTCTTGGGGAGGGGAGAGGAGAGTGAGGTAGACAAGTTTAAAATCCAAAACAGAGCACTGAATATTGAAAACTAAAAATAAATTCATTAATGTGAAGAAGATCAAAATAGTGAAGAAGGTGAATTGACAAGGATACCCACTCATCTTCTTTTAATATAGCTCTACTTTCTCCTACATCAATATTTTTGCATATATTTGTCATCTTTTCCCTTTGCCAATCCCCAATTTACACCTTCTGAGGTATGCATTGAAGATAATTCAGGCTGTGAAATTGCCAAAGCATTTCCAAATCAATAGACAATAAGTGGACAAAGCTTTAAGACCTAAAGAAATATATTTCCAATAGTAAAATTGGAGCCACCTGGACTAGAGCTAGAGATATTGTTGGTCAAAAAGTCTTGCATGGCATCTTTTAAATCAAATTGTGTGTTTCTCTGCTTCACCTATATGATATGCTAAGTAACCCTGGCATGTCTGGTACTGACTGCTTCTCTGAGACATTATTTTGTACTAGGCCTTTTCTAACCATCATTTCCCACGAATACTTCTCTTTCCTGTGGCCTATTTTTTAAGGTCTTCAAAGGTGATAAACTCTTCATAGGATCAAATTCCTTTTTTTTTTTTTTAGAGCAATTGATGTTAAGTAACTTGCTCAAGGTTACATGGCCAGTTATTTCTGGGTGTGTTACTAAGTATCAGAGCTCAGATTCGATCCCAGGTCATCCTAACTCTGGGGCTGGTGCTCTTACTCACTATGCTACCTGGCCACCCCACAAATTCCTTTCTTAAATTGTACTTGATAGAATCGCTTACTCTTAGAAGGGTTCTTAGTTCTCTAGGCAGTCCAAACTTCATTCTGTGAATGATGAGTTGATGTTCAAAAATATTTAAGTGTTTAAAAGTAAACCTACAGAGACAGGTTAGAGCTAGATTATCAAGGACTTTCAGTGCCAAGCAAAGGAATATATATATTTGATCTGAGAAGCACTATGGGGGCAGTATAACTTATGGAGTGAGTAACATGGTCAGCTTTGAGTCCTAGGAAGGACTCAAATAAAAATATAGAATTTTAAACCTTGAAGAGAGAGATCTCAGAAATTATCTAATTCAGACCTCTCATTTTGCAGATGAAGAAAGCATTTGTCATGTAGCAAGTATCTATCCACTTCTTTTGTGTCACAGATATTCTCAAATTTACTTCCTAGTTTTAGATTGGTTCGAAATATTTTGGGTCAGAGATATCTCTAAGGTTGGGCAAATTTCTCCACCTAATATTTTGTAGCAAATTTCCCTCAGTATTTTTTTTAGTTAAAAATTAGAAATGTAAATCTAATGAGTAATTAGAGAAGATATGTTCCCTGAGTCACAAGATATATGTGTGCAGTGTTTAAATAAATAAGTGTTGAGCAAATTTAATGTGAATCTGCAAGGATACATTTTTTTTTTACTAATTCTTTCCTTTTCATCTGTATTTGATTTGTTTTTTACATGTTAAGCTAAGCCATCCATAGAGCACATGATATAAGGGTGTTGGTATGTGTCTGTTCTTATAACCCAGTATTTTCATTTATAGGCATTTAACTGCTACCACAATGTTACTCAATATTTGGGGAGAGAAATATACTTCACTCTTTCATCTGAGTTATTTATAACCAGGCTGGATGAAATTCTAGGAAATACATTCATTACAGGAAATAAACCCATATAAGATTTCATTAGATTTTTCATTTCTTACTCTCCAAAAATCCCAATTACAAAAAGTTCTTTTTTTAAAAGACATACTAGGAATTTTGAAAAAAAAAATGCAATAAACCAAAATCTATTAAGCACCTACTTTACTCAATACACAACAATGTGTGTGTGCATGTGTGTGTGTGAATAGATAGATGATAGATAGATGATAGATGATAGATAGATAGATAGATAGATAGATAGATAGATAGATAGATAGATAGATGGTAGATAGATAGATAGATAAATAGATAGATAGATAGATAGATTAGACCCATAATGAAGCCATAACAGGTATGAAGATGGATTTTTGAATACATGAATAAGCATCATTAGAGTTTAGCATATGCAAATCACTGGATACAAAAGAGAAATAGCTTTTATCTAGAAGGAGCTTATATTCTAATAAGGGAGGTAGCCCATATACTGCTATGGTTCTTCTGTAAGTTTGTTTTGATCTGGGTGGTAGGTGGAACCATAAGACAATCTAATTACATGCCCTTTCCAGAAACAATGGAAGTGTTTAATTCAATACTGTTTGCATAATTAGAGGTAGATGTTGAGGTTCTCATTGTCAGGATGTTTTACAATCCTTGAAACCAGACTCGTTATTGTCAATAGATTGTTTTGAGGGAGAAAGAGATGGGGCTGTGGGTGAGTGAGGACAAAAGAAGATAAGTGAGAAACTTTGATGGAAACCTTACAACTCTTTATTTTTTAAACTTTTAATTTTTTGTTTTTGTTTTTGGAGGGGACAAGGGAGGGCAATTGGAGTTAAGTGACTTGCCCAAGGTCACACGGCTAGTTAAGTGTTAAGTATCTGAGGCCAAATTTGAACTCTGGTCCTCCTCTCCCTAGGGCCAGTGCTCTACTTACCACACCACTTAGCCACCCCCTAAATCTCTTTTTCAAAAAATCTAAGGATGATTAATACTGTTAATTATTCATAGATAATTTGGGTGTGAATTATTATAATTCTCCTCACAGAAAGATAGTACTCTTCACAGCATATCATACCATATTCCAAGTTTTGTACAAATAATTTCATCATGGACTTTGAATTACTAGAACTTCCCTGATGTTGACTTTTTTTTACCTTCTTCTCTGAATCTTTATATGAAATCACTGTTTTGAGGATTTAAGCAAATCTAATTTGTGATGAGTACTATTAATTCTGCAGAATGCAGACATTATTATAAAAGCTAACAAAAGTGGACCAAAAATTAATCAATGTGCTGGTTTTGGGTGCCATTTTCATGTAAAACTTAGTTCCATGTTTGCTAGCATTCTCATTTTAAAAAAAAGTCCAAAAGAAATGAACTTTTCCCCTCCCAAATGCATTGTTACTAAAACAGGTACACATTATAATAAATGAAGAGAAAAAAATGAAAAAAAAAAAGAATGCAAGGAAGTCAAAGAACACACGATTCTTATTCTTGTGGCTTTTTGCTTTTCAATTCACCTCTCCTAACAAACCAATTTTAGCCTAGAAGTTTTCCACTAAAGAAATGGGGAGGAGTTGTGGGCACAAAAGGTAGAGATCCATCCATTTCTTTCCTTCAAGTTTTGCTTACCACATGGATCTCATTAAGTTCCAAATGAAGCCATGACTGAAAACATTAATATGAGACCTGCATAGTTCTTCTATGGCATCTCTCTTGCAAGGGTGTTATCAGTCATTCTTTGAAATAGTCCATGTGGCGCAAAGCAGTCCTGTGCTCTCTCAGCCTAAGATTGCTTTGGTCATTTGCATGATCGCTCTGAAGGCCACATTTCAGGAGGAGCCTGAACACAGTTGTATGTCATCAAAGATAGCTATTGGTATGGAGGAGGAATGACTTCCAGAGTTTAACCAAAGCTATTTGAGAACACTTCAAGAGGAGACAGACTAGGAAAATGCACATGCATAAAGAGGGGTTTTAGTAATAATTCACACCCAAATTCTATATCCAGCTCAAAAATGTAAGAAAGGACTTCTTGGCAGGATGCCTGTAAAACAGAGAAGTTCATGCTCCACCCTAATGATCTGAAACATGGTTTTGAAGATTAAATACCTAGGCAGAATAAAACATCTTTTTTTTTTTATCACCCACAGGAAATTTGAACGACCAGCTGTTTTATTGCTGTCTAAAAGTATCTTACAGAAGAATTTAGGAATTATAAATGAGAGAGTTGTAAGAATTCCCATATTCTAAATGCACTGATGTAAATCCTTAAATAATTATTCTGTTTTAGAATACTTAAATTTCTTGTCCGAGTTAAATCTTAAGCATATATTTAGTGTCATCCAAATTGAACTGTTTCCTAGAATTAGCCTCATTTGATGTAGACATACTACTGTCTTATCAGAGTTGGAAAATTTCAAAGCTGGAAAATAATCTTAAGTGATTATATAGTCCAATTCTCCCATGTTACATATCACAGGTGAGAAAACAGATTTCACAGATTAAGTGATTTTCCCATCATCACATAGTTAGTCAATCCCAACAATGGAAGGAGATTTCAGGTCTCTTGCTTTACAATTTCTTTATGAATGTTTTAAATACTATTTAATGAAAGGAGTTCAGATAAATATATATTTAAGAAAATGTATTTCAGAATCTTTTATTAAAATCCTACTCTGTTGGCCCATTCAATTCAATCCAATTTAACAAACATTTAAATTCAAAGTAATTTCAAAAGACAGAAGATACTAATAGCTGGAGTATCCTGTCTTGTGAGGATCAGCCCAATCTCAGTTAGAAGTTCATTACAAGTGATAGATTTTATTTCACCTATCAATCTATCTACCTACTGAATTCATTAATTCATAAATTTATTTTTTTGTTAATTCACCTTTTTTCATCTATCAATTCATTTATTTGTTTATTCATTATTTATTTATCTTGGCCACAGCAGCTCATAGAGACCATCTGCAAAGGCATGGAACAGATTCAGGTCAGCAGTGGGAGTACGCAGTCCATCAAAGTCACACATTCTTCAAGTTTTTAAACACAGAGTGTTCCAATAATCTTAGTGAAGTTTTACACTATTAAATCCTAAAATTACAGCAAGACTTTTTGGATGCCTTATATAAAAATTTAACATAAATGAACTGGTATTACAACTTAACTTTATATTATTGAAATTATAATTCTTTAACAGTGGTAATACTTTCTACTGACTGATGATTACTTTGTTTAGATCAAAAGCATGAAGTCTCCTGGCTATATTCATTTTACTCTACTCTTCATTCTTCAGGCTTCCACCACTTCCACTGGAGCAGCCTTTCCCGTTTTGGGGTACCTTTATCCATCCCCCTTTCCAGGTCCCTTTTATGTATTTTTCTCCTATTAACAGGGCTTACATAGTCATTTTTTGCTTGTTTTTTTATCTCAAGTTCTTAGTGAAGTACTTGGCACCCCCTCAAAAGAAAAACCTTACTAAATGCTCTATCTACCTCTATCATGATCATCATCATCATCATCATCATGATCATCATCATATTCAATGTCTATGTATATTAATGAAAATATTTCACTATATTGATTTTACAGATAAATAATATCTGCCTAAAATTAAAATTTGTCTGTTGTTGACTGTAGTTGATGGTTTAAACAGGGATGGAGAGAGCAAATACTTATTATGCACTTACTATGTTCTAGGCACTGTGTTAAGCATTTTACAAATATTTAATTTGATTTTCATAACAAACTTCCAAAGTAGGTAGCAGTATAATCCTTTCTTTTAAATTGAGGAAACTGAGACAGAGGTCAAGTGATAACACCTAGGTAACACAGTCAGAAATTGTATTAAAGCCAGAATTAAACTCAAGTCTTCCTGACTCTAGGCCCAGCACTCTATCCATTGCCCCTACCAAGCTGCTTAAATTGATGCTAAATAAACATTTTAAAAGTTTCTTTACTGAGGTTTTAACTTGTCTATAGAGGTAGAAGAGACAACAGAAGGGACAATTCATTTGATTTTTTATACTGTACCAATATACAAGAAAGAACATTTTAATATATAAGGTGCCTCAAAAAAGTATTGATGAAGTTTTAGTTCTAATAACTTAAAAACTTTTAAAATATTAAAACTTAAAACTGCACTAAAACTTTTAGGAATATTTTATGTACATCAGGACTATTTTGTAACAGGACTGTCAATAAAAATGTGAATTTACATTTCATAAACACAATTTTGAAAATCTGTATAATATTTCCAAAACATCACTTTTCCCAACTGCTCTGCTTAGCTATGCATGCTCAAATTTTTTTTTGCATCATTATTGCTATTCTTTAGTGTTTCGGGAAAAACAACAAAATCTAGGAAAGGTACCAAAAAAGACTTAGAAATTTTAAAAGTATTGATTTAAAGTCAACTGAAGAGGAGTTTAAAGAAACCTCTAAGATCTCCTGGCCTTACAATATCATCATAGTTATAAACACAAGTTGGTGATGTACTGGAAAGGGATGTTTTAATGATGAATGTCTTATTTGCCTTGATTATAGTCCTGCTTGGGCAAGGGGATTTCCACATACAACTCCACTCAGCTCTTTTTGGCTGCCAAGTCCAAATGTTATTTGAATGGGAGAATAGGATTCAATTTTCCTATGTGTGCCATAGACATCAGCCAAAAAGTTTCTTGACAAAGAGATCTCTCAAAAGAGGTGCTTCTGATCTTAATCTGATAATGAAAGTAGCTCAGGGCTATTTGCTCTAATGTTAAATTTCTTAGCTTCAAAACTTCTACTAAACTATTCCCTAAGAGACTCCTTGTCTGGAAGATTAGCTGAGTGTTCAGATCTATTTTTAATTCCATAGCTAGCCTCAGCTACCCCCATCATTGAGATCACTAGTCATTTATCTTTCTTTCCTTGTCCCTGCTTGCAACATTCATCCTTCAGCTATTTCCTGTCTCATGTCCTCCTTTGGTAATTTACATGGTTCCATTATGCCTACTCTACACAATACTAGAGAATTTTATGTATTTAGTGACATGCAAAATTGAATAGCGACAAGAGAGCCAGCCTTGGAATCTGACATAGAGGGGATTTAATTCATTTTGACTGTGAACCTGTTCAATTCACATAAGCACTCAATACCTTAAGGAAATTATAACACTATGAGCTGCAGAGGAGATGCTGATTGTATTGATAACAAGTAAATATTATTATTATATTAAACTTAATGTTTAGCCATATTTAATTGGATTGAATATAATTATATTATGTAATAATAAAATAAAATAATATAATTTATAATAAGCTAGCAATTAAATAGTGATTTAGTGTTTACAGGTTTCTTTCCATGTCTTGTCTCATTTTTATTTTCACAATGAACTGGTGAATTAGACATATTAATTCCATTATGCTGTTGGAGAAACTGAATTTCTTTAGAGAGGTTTATACAAGTGAGCTTGGACCCTGGGTTACATTCAGAATTCAGAAGAAGCTAGGAAAACATCTATGAAAGGATGTAGAATGAAGTAAACACAATAAGGAAGATAATGAACTGCCCAGGGTCACAAGGCTAGAAAGGGTCTGATGTAGGATTTGAACTCAGATCTTCCTACTCCAAGTGTACCATTCAATCCATAGCAAAACCTTGCTGGCTGGAGAGAAGTAATAGTAAATAGAATTAACATAGCTTTTATATATTAATTGTGTTGTTATTGTTGCTCTGTTGATTTTTAGTCAGGAGTAACTCTATGATTCCATTTGGGGTTTTCTTGACAAAGATACTAAAGTGGTTCCTTCTTCAGCTCATTTTACAGATGGGAAAACTAAGGCATATGGGGTTAAATGACTTGTGCAAGGTCACATAGCTAGTAAGTATCTGAGGCCAGATTTTAATTCAGAGAGATGAATCAACCTATTTCCAGGCCTAGTACTTTATCCAATGTACCACTTGACAGCTTTGCATGTAAATATATGTATAATAAACACATACATATATGTGAATATATGTATATATTATATATCATTTATATTACCATTATATATTATGCTGCATAATATATATTGTTATATATTATATATAACATATACAAATATATGTATATATGTGCGGTATGTATATGTGTGTGTATATATATGTAAAACATGATATTCTATGACTATGTTTGTGAAGGTTTTACATATGTTATCTCATTTGATCTTCATCACAGCCTTGTGAGGTAGATACTTTAATTATTCCCATTTTACATATAAGAAAACTGAGGCTTAAAGAGTTTAAGAGACAGTTAATAAGTATCTGAGACAGGCCCTGAATTTAGGTCTTCCTGACTTCAAGCCCATAACTCTATCTACTATACCATCAAGCACCTTGATAGAGTGAGTATCCTCTCCAGAAATTCCCTATACCAATGAAACACATGAATGTGTGCACAGACACAAACACCCATAGGTGGGTTGTCAGAAGTACTTAACACTAAAGAGCTAGTTAATAGGCTCAGATATACAGAATGAATCCTATAAATGTCACCTGATGCATATATTTAGTTTTAAAAGTAAGAGAAAGGAAAAGAACTTCTAATTTGTTAATTCCTCTTTCCTCACTCATTCTGCTGCTTAGAATAATTGACTTTGCTTTTTAGGCAACACAGTCTGGGAATATAGTGGCCTCATATATTATCATGCAGTATCTGTCATTTTCAAAAGAGCCCCTTCACAGTT
Organism: Petaurus breviceps papuanus; assembly: GCF_028583685.1. NCBI lineage: Eukaryota > Metazoa > Chordata > Mammalia > Diprotodontia > Petauridae > Petaurus > Petaurus breviceps. Next base: position 9,948,045 of record NW_027186540.1, read on the forward strand.
CCCAGAAAGGATGACTAGTTTGTGTTTTTTTCAAGATTTTGGCCAAAGGGCAAAGTCAAGATGGCAGAGTAGAAACAGCACTTCATTGGGGCTCCAGCTCTCACCTCCTCAAATTCATGTAAAAAGTGACTCTGAAGAAACTTTGGAGCTACAGAACCCACAAAACAACACAGAGAATCTAACCTCCCACTGAGGACAGCCTGGTATGAAGTGGCCAGTGCAGCAATCTGGGAGCTGACCCAACCCGGCCTGCATCAGCCTGGGGTTTGAGACTCAGGGTGGGCCTGACCACCTGCCAGCTGGAGGGATTTCAGATCACCAGTAGCTGTGGCAGTTTCCAGAATTATCAACACATAGATGCTAAGGACACAGTGAGAGATCAGTGCAGTGTGGATTTGGGATCCAGTAGTTGGGAGTGTTGTTGGCCTATGCCCCCAGGGCAAGAAGCCACAGAGGAACCACAGCAGTGCAGCTACCACCACGTGTGTATAGTAATGGAATTTAAAGATCCCCCTGTATTGGCTTGGTTTTTGGTTTGATTGTGTTATAACCCAGAGTTTGTGAATCCTTCTTGTGAGATGGACTTGTTGATGTGAAAAGAGAGGGCTGAACTGGGAGGATCTGGTGATGTAAATTTAGAGAGACACAAGAAAAAAGAGAGGCAGAAGAACATTTTGGAAGTAGCATCTTGGAGACAGAGGGAGACAGAGAGGATTGCTGAGGGCCAGTTTGAATTACCCAGGACTTTTGAGAGCTGCCACCCAGAGCTGCCAGGGAATGAGGAGACATGGCTGTTATGCTGGTACTTTGTCTGTTTTGATGTTGCTTTTCCAGATCTGTCCACTGGTGAAGGACAGTGCTGTTGTTGCAGAGGTACTGGAACCTTGCTGTTGGTTCAGAGCTCCTGAGACTGTTCTGCAGACAGAGAATGAATTCTTGAAAACACTGGTAATGTATCTTGTGGCCTTGCTAGGCTTTGTCTCCCCAGGAACAAAGATTGCTGAAAACTTGCCTTGAGTCAAGATGAAGAAAAGACCTCTCTTTGGTTATTAAATGCTGCGCTTAAGCTTGTTGTTACTCTGGGGTAGATGGCCTATTCAGTTGTAATCCAAGGGTGGGGAACTTTTGACCTTTTTGTGCTCTGTTATTGAACAAATGAATGTACTTTACTTATGATTGGTAACTAATCTCCATTTGAGAAGAGGGCTTTGTGATGGACTAAATGAATGTACAGTCCAGGGGTGGAGTAGAATTTAGAAGAGGGATTTTGTGATTGATTAAATGAATGTAATGTCCAGGGTTGGGGTAGTACTTGATTGAATTACACTTGGCAAATGCTGTATTTTGAATGAGGCTATATTTTGATTTTCTCTGTTCTTAATTTTCACTGAATAAAATGGAGAGCACTTATGCTGGTATTTTGAGCCTTGGGAAGTTGCCTTTGCTTGGCATTACAATGTGGCAGCTTCAGCTCCTGGTCTGCAGTTTGTAGTGGGACCCAGCTACCAGGCTGAGGGGTAATTGCTCTTGCTTTAACCTGCTTGGATCTGGATTGTGGTCTAGGGTGGAGGTGGTGGGGTGTGCAACCAGCTTGCCAGAGATACATTTAGCAGCTGAAAAAAACACAGATTTTGGTACAAAGCTCCCCCGTCTGGTAGCAGAGTCCTACTGTGGCAAAAAGCCCAAAGTCAATTAATTGAGTGGCAACATGAGCAAATGAGGGACGCAAAGTAAACAGAGAAACCCAACTTTGCACTCCTATTTTGGGGACAAAAAGAATCAAAGCATGGAACAGAAGAAAGACAGAGAAGTCAGAACTTCTGCACCAAAAGCTTCCAAGAAAAACATGAACTGGTTATAGGCCATAGAAGACCTTAAGAAGGATTTTTAAAATCAAATAAAAGATGTGGAGGAAAAATTGGGAAGAGAAATGAGAACAATGCAAGAAAATTATGAAATGAGAGTCAACAACCTGACTGAAGAAAATAACACCTTAAAAATAGACTAACTCAAATGGCAAAAGAGGCTCAAAAAGGCAACAAAGAGAAGAATGCCTTAAAAAGCAGAATTTGCCTGATGGAAAAAGAATCTCTAAAGCTCACTGAAGAGAATCTTTCCTTCAGAATTAGATTGGAGTAAATGGAAGCTAGTGACTTATGAGAAATAAAGATATTATTAACCACATCCAAACAAATGAAAAAATAGAAGGCAATGTGAAATATCTCATTTGGGAAAACCACTAACCTGGAAAAGAGATTCAGGAGACATCATTTAAAATTATTGGATTACCTAAAAGCCATGATCAAAAAAAGAACTGTAAATCATCTTTCAAGAAATTCTCAAGGAAAATTGCCTGGATGTTTTAAAACCAGAGGGAAAAATAGAGGTTAAAAGAATCCACCAATCACCTCCTCAAAAACATCACAGAAAGAAAACTCCTAGGAATATTATAGCCAGGTTCTGGGATTCCCAGATCAAGGAGAAAATATTACATGCAGCCAGGAAGAAAGAATTTGAATATTGTGGAAACAAAATCAGGATAACACAGGATCTGGCAGCTTCTACAATGAGGCATCAAAGGGCCTAGAATATGATATTCCAGAGGTCTAAGGAGCTGGGATTAAAACCAAGAATCACCTACCCCACAAAACTGAGTATCAGTTTTCAGGAGAAAATACGGTCATTCAATGGAAGAGAGGACTTTCAAGAATTCTTAATGAAAAAACCAGAGTTAAATAGAAAATTTGACATTGAGATACAAGAAGCAAGAGAATCATGACAAAGTAAACAGGTAAAAAGAAATCATAAGGAACTTATCAAAGTTGAACTATTTCCATCCAAATGATAATTGTAACTTATGAAACTTTTCTCAATATGAGAATAGTTGAATGAAATAGAAATGTGTATATACATATATAATATATATATACATATGTTTGTGTTTGTGTGTGTCTATATAGTAAGATACATGGGCTTATGAATATAAATATGAATGTGTGTATATATGTGTACAGGTATACATAGATAGAGAGCACAGGACCAATTTTGTAGGAAGGGATGATACTTAAAAGGTGAAAATAAGAAGTGAGAGAGGAATATGAGAGGAGACGGGGAGAGACAGAATGGGGTAAACTATTTCATATAGAAGAGGCAAGGGAAAATGGTTACAAAGGAGAATAAGAACTGTAAGTCAAAAGGGAATGGGTCAACCTTATTTTCGTTGAATTTGGCTTAGGGAGGGAATGACATACATGCTAAATAGGGTATCTCACCCTACAGGAGAATAGGGGGGAAGGAGATGAGAAGGAGGATGATGGGAGGGAGGGCAGGCTGAGGGGAGGAAAGATGGAAGCACTGAAAAGGGACAAGATCAAAGTAGAAAATAGAACAAGTGGGAGGTGGGATAGGAGGGAGGGAAATCCAGTCAGTCTTTTACAATATATCCACTATGGAAATGTTTTTCATAGCTATACATGTACAATCTATACTGAATTGCTTCTCCTTCCAGTAAGGGTGGTTGACAAGGGAGGAAGAAAATGAATCTGGAATTCAAATTTTTAAAATAAAATGTTTAATATACATATATATTATTATTATTAATATTATCTTACATGTAACTGGGATATGACATACAGGCACTGGGGCATATAGATCCACCATGAAATGTCAGAGCTATAGAACCCACAAAATGACACAGAGAAGCTAACCTATTGATCCACCATGGAAAGTCAGAGGGGGTATGGGAGAAGATATGGGAGAGAACAGATTGGAGGACAGGATATACAGTGGGATAGCTATTTGGGGGTGGTGGGTAGGGTAAAAATGGGAGAAAATTTGTAAGTCAACATTTTGCGGAAATGAATGATGTAAACTAGAAGTTAAAAAACATTGGGTCAAAAAAATTTAAAAAAAGAATTTGGTCAATTATACAGGCCACCTGAGCAGCCATAAGGGACAGACTCTGACTAAATTTAAACCTCAAGAATACCAGGTCTGCTTGGAAATGCAAACACCGGGAGCTGAACTGGGCAACCAATCCCTTTCTGAGGTTCTGTTATCCCTAATAAAAACATGAGCCATGCTGCTTATTGCAAGACCCGGGAACTCTACCCAACCTTACATCCTTATGAGGCAGAGCTCATTTAAGCCCTATGAGGTGGTTTCTTTTTACATGTGAGATGGATGGAAAGAGTGTTTGTTATAGCCAGATAAGAAGTAATCCTCTGGCTTTGAGTCAGATGGAATTGAAAAGTATGATTTTCTTGGAAGGAATATGAATCCCTTAACTGTTTTCCCCTGCCACCACAGGCACACCACTACTGATTTACAGCAGCATGATGCCTCATTTTCCATCTGCATAATATTTGTGAAGTGGAAAGCTTATGCTAATGTAATGTTCAAATGAGTAAAAGCAGAATTTGTTTGTTTTCCTTCCTGTCTGCATAGAGTTTTCTTACAAGCAGCTTGAAAAGAGAGGCAATGAGGCAGAGTGCATAGAAAGGCAGCCAAGAAAGCAGCAAGTTCTGGATTCAAATCCACCTCTGACACCAAATAGTTTTCTGATCTTCAGCCAGCCACTTAATCTCTCAGTGCTCTTGATCATTCTCTAAGCATGGGATTCATAAATTATAGATTTCAAGGGGTTCATTAACTTGGATGGGGAGGGGATTTTGTGTAGGACATCAGGGAGGTGGATAGAGACAGACAGATAGACACACAGATAGATAGATAGATAGATAGATAGATAGATAGATAGATAGATAGATAGATAGATAGATAGATAAATTTTATTAACTCATTTCAATCAAGTCTCACTCTTCATGACTCCATTTGAGGGTTTTCTTACAAAGAATCTGTAGTGGTCTGCCATTTCCTTCTCTAGCTCATTTTCCAGATGAGGAAGCTGATGCAAACAGGGGTAAGTGACTTGCCTAGAGGCACATAGCTGATAAGCATCTGAGACTGGACTCTAACTCAGGACTTCCTAACACCAAACCTGGTGCTTTATCCACTATCACACTAGTAACACTTGGTATAACTGATGCTTAATGAATGTTATTGATTGATAATTATGTTTTTTAATATATAAAATACTTGGAATTATAAATAAAATATATTTAATTGAAATTGTAGTTTAAAAAAGAAACAAAATTTTTTTCTTCAGATTAAGGGCTCTTGGACTAAATTATGCTTAATAGTCAATGTTATGTGTTTTTTTAATATAAAGTTATAAAATCAACTATAAGAATATTTCTTTATTGCATCCCTGCTGATTTACATACTACTGTATTTGGTTGCAATAATTCAGGAGAACTTTGGATATTGTTTTAGTGAGTATCTAGTCTTAAGAAAGTGATGAAGAAAATGCTAACAATACAGATTAAATTTTAAGGTGTATCATGTGACTTGAATATTAAGAGTTATGCCCCAGATACTTAGCACCACACCCAGAAATAACTGGCCCTGTTACCTTGAGCAAGTTACTTAACCCCGATTGCTTAAAAAAAAAAAAGTTATGCCCTAGGAAAAGTAGATCAGGTACCTTTCACAGCTATAGCTGGGAATGGGGCAGGAGGTGTGAATGCTCAAAGATAAAAGGTTTTGTACAAACAAAATTAACAGAACTAGATACATCTATATCTGTTCACGTATGTTTGTATCTATATGTGGGTTTGTGTGTGCACAAATACATTACAATACCATTTTACAATACCATACACTTTGGTATAGTTGGTTTCCTTTCCATTTTGATAGCATTTTATTTTATGAATTTACAAGTATCATTCTACAATGGGATCAATATGCTTCACCAGACACTCAAAGGAGTATATGCTACAAAACAGTTTAAGAACTTTTGGACTTAAGCTATAAGTTTCAGAGAAGTTGCAAACCAATATTGGTTGAAGGAATTTACTAAACAGAAGAAATTATAAGTATGTCTCTATCCCATAATTGCACAGCTCCTGTTATTGGGTGTTTCTTATAACAAGGGTTGCCTTCAAAACTGAGTGTGCTTTGAGACATATGTTTTCAAAAGGAATTTTCTGCACAGCATAGTGTAGAGTAGTGTTATGACAGTCAGATGGTTCAATTGGTAAAATATTACATACATAGAACATATGTGGAATTTTAGGATTTCAGAATTAGAAGGGACCTCAGAGGCCATCTAGTCCATCCCAATCTCAAAAATAATCCTCTTCTTCTGCAACTGAAAACTGTTATGAAGTCTTTGCTTGCAGATCTCTAGATCTGTTAATTTTTCATAAATGTGCCCTTTGTGTTTTTTATGACAGTGAGGTAAAACATTTAGAAATAATTACCAGCATTAAATTTAACTTTGAAGCATATTGCCACCTATTAAAATATTATAGTGGTTAGTAGGATATTCAGATAGTGGCAGTCACCCAGGTTTTAAATTTTTTTCCACTTCATGGTCATTTTGTCTGTATACCATTTGGCTTGCTATAAGGCTTAGAATGTAGGACTGAATTATCTTTCATATTTATATAGCCACTCATTAAATAAATGTTTATCTATGCATGTATGCAGACACCATATATACACACATACATAAATATAACAAATACATTTATATGTACACTGATATACACACATGTATATGTGTATTGTGTGGACATGTATATACATATGTCAGTCCTATTTTATCCTGAAATTATGTACAGACATTTATCCACATGCTGACACATAGATATTGTAGGTAGAAAGATAAGTACTTAAAGTGGATTAAGTGTCAGCCTTTGAGTCAGGAAGGCAACTCTCTAAAACTCTAAGTTTGAAAGGATATGTTCATTTGTCCTTGTGGCATGAGGTCAGCAATATACTCCACTGGTGGACTCACAGGATTAGACAAACACACACACACACACACACACACACACACACACACTGCTGCTGTCTTCACTATAATTTATAGGTAATGATATTGAATCATTTTAATCTCAATTTTGAAAATAACATCCTACATGAGACTGCTAAGATACTATGCTAAATTGAGAGGGAGGGAATTATTATTTTATTCCTCTAGGCTTTTCATGTGATCATTAAAAAAAAAGTAGCATCATGATTGATAGGAGTAAATATGTTAAGACAGTACTGTTCATTGAAAAGAGTCTTATCATCACCATCATCATCATCATTGTCATCATCAGTATGTCAGCTCAGTGGCACAGTGACTAGAGTTCTTGCATGTTCAGGAATTCTAATCTGGCCTTGGATGCTTACTAGCTGTATGATACTGGGAAAGTCACTTAATCCTGTTTCCCTAAGTTCCTCATATGTAAAAAAAGAACTGGAGAAGGAAATGGAAGGCCATTCAAGTATCTTTACAACAACAACAAAAAAAGCAAAAACAAAAAATGGGGCCATGAAGAGTTGGATACAACCGAATAAAATAACAATAACAACTATTATTGTTGAATAATAGCAGGACCAGTGGCCTTGGGGGTTACTATTATTCACTGGGCTCTTGGGTTCAAATTTGTAGGCTGTCTACACCAAGGTCTAAGAGGTGCTTTTCTGTCAGCCAAAATTTTAGCTTACCCAAGGATATCCCCTATAGACATAGGATTGAGTTCAGTAAATAAACAGAATTAAATAAATAAAGAACTGGAGTAGTTTGTTATTTTCTTTTCTGGCTCATTTTACAGATGAAGAACTGAGGCAAATAATGTTAAGTGACTTGCCAAGGGTCACATTCTATAATCAGATCATACATTCTGTTTCCTAACTCTACCACAGGGTACACTGCTACTTCAGCTAATCTGTCTTGTCTGCTCTGAAGATGACAGTTAGTTAGCTATTAGTGAAGCTGACTGTCTCTTTCTCAACAAGAATTGCTCCATGTTATTATGTCCGGTTAATCTCCATAAAATCAAGGTAGTCATCTGGTGAGGGCTACTCTTCCCAGGGCTTTCAGGACTAGCTGTCTAAGACTGGGGTTGTTGTGAAGGTCAAATGTGATTATGTAAATAAAGCACTCCGTGAAGATCTGTTAGCTATCATAATTACTGTAACTATATTGAACATTAGCCACCAAAATATCAATTAATCTACCATAACCCAAACCTGTTAAGGATGAGTACTCTCATTATCTTCCTACTTTACAGCCAGGAGAATCACTGGCACACTGAGCCAAAAATAATAAACAAGTTTTTCCTGGAGAGAGAGATTTCAGTGTACTCACAAACACTTGTACCACCAGGAGGAAATAAATAACTTAATACAAGTCCATCAATAAAGACTTCTATGTAATGGAAAGAAATTAAAAATTAACAGTAATTCCAAAGGTATGAGACATACAAAGAGTTTTGAAAGGAGAATTGTAATGGATTATTTTATTTTATTTTTTAATGTCCTTCAGACCTTGCTTTGAGCTCACCAGAGAGTCAAGAAGTGTTCTTTTGCAACTACAAAAAGGGACTGGGGCAAATCAGAGCAAATCATCTGCTCTTCTTAACTAACAAGAAAGAGAAGACTCAAAAGAACAGAAGATCCAAATCTAGATTTTTTAAGTTCCCCCCATTGCTTCTATTCTAACCAAGACACATGTTCTCTCTTGCCCGCTCCTAATTTTTTCCCATGTTGGTATAGGAGGGAAGGTCTTATCTTCTATAGTCCAAGCTGTGCCAAAACTGAAGGTGGAAATGTCTCCCCCTTCTCCTGTGAAGGAGTCAGTTTGCATCTAAGGTATCCTCCACTACTTATGATAGGAGTTGCCCGTTTCTTTCAATGTGATTCCTTGGGTACAGCAATTGTAAATCAAAGTTTCTGTTCATAACAGAGAGTCAATCTCTCGATCCAGTCACTCTGGAACCCTTTCCTGAAATATTATTCTGATTGAAATATTAGAAGGATAAGGTACTATCCTCTACCTTTTGCCTCTAAGTCAACTGGCTGCTAGTTAGTAACTTTTCATATTACCACAGATGTCTTAGCAGACAAATCCCTAACAATGGACCTTTGTCATTTCCAAAACATGTTTGTAAAAGTAAAATAATATACATTTCATGATGTTAACAAAATAGTAAATTTAAAAGTATTCAGTAAAATTTTTATGTTTGCCCATTTATTTCTTAAATATCAATTTTCTTAAATGTTTTAATAATTTCTTTTTTATTCCCTGTGAAAGTTACCAAATATTAGCAAGAATCTTAGGAAAACTTTAAATATTTTTAGGCACTTCAAGGTGAGCATGTTACATGAATTATATTTTACATATAATTAGATAAAATGCATATGATTATACTTGAATGGAACATAATGCAATGAATATGAATCATTCAAATTATGGTGCTTCATTTTGTTTTTGGTTCTTTCAAGATACCTCTCCATTTTTTTTTTTACCTCAAGGAACTTCAGCAATTCTAAATACTTTTTGATTTAAAATGATGCCTTGAACCTTGGGGAAACTATAACTTTGTCATGTTTAGCAGATGCCATCAAATTGACTTTTAAAGAAATCAGGGCTTCCCATGACATCATTTCTATAATTAAACTTCTCATTAAATTTCTTGAACAACAGAACTAATAGAAATTGCAATGTGGGTTTCTCTTATCAACTAAGATCTCATTTAACCATTTCATGGTTTACTTGACTATAACTTAATTTTCCACAAACCTTAACTGAGTTTCAGAAGTTAATTGCTTTCCTACTTCTGTACTATGTTGTGTGCAAATGCAAAGTTTTTACAACCTGAAAATGAAGACTCTTACATGTGTAATATAAATATATATGTATAATGTGCTGACACATTTAGCTAATCATGTGTTTTGACTATATTATTTCAAGCACATAGAAATTCAGAAAATCTTGAATTAATTAATATTTTTGTTTGTATTTTCAAAACATTTCATCTGACCCTGACACTGGATAGCTACCTTCTCTACGTAGTATGTTCGTGTTGGCTTGCCAGTTTGAAATGCAGTAAGCAATGACTCAAAAATCACATTAGTCCTAAGGTTCATGGGGATTTGAGTGTAGAATGGAAGGAGACCCAATCATGTCATCTCAGAGAATAATACTGAAGTAATGTGGTACTCTCTAGAAGTAAAGCTGGAGTACAAGTAAAGACATAAATATGGGCTAGGCCACACCAACTTTTATAGAATTGATTAAAGAGATTCAATTATAACATAAAAGGTAGAGACTAAAGGTCAAAGACAACGCAACAAATAATAGACAATACCTTTCAGTTCATTTTTCATTTGTGTCTGATGCATTGTGACCCCAGTTTGGCAGAGATATGGAGTGTCGTTTCATTTCTCAGTTAATTGTATAAATGAAGAAACTAAGCCAAACAAGGTTAAGTGACTTGCCCAGAGTCACACAGCTAGCAAGTGTCTGAGACCGATTTGAATTCAGGAAGATGTGACTTTCTCCAGGCCTCGAACACTCCACTGAGCCACTTAATTGCCCTGAAAATATCTTAGGCAAAAGACAAATAATAAAACTAATTGCTTGTCAGTAAAATGAAAATTAGATGAAAATAAAAGAGGTCAAGGTAAGTTGTACTCAGAAATGACAGGATATTGAAATTAGGATGCAATAATAATGTCATTTTCTGTAAAATAACACTCCCAGGGAAAAATAAAAATACATAATCTGGTGCAGAGAATAAAGGGCTTTGCATATAGTCAAGAAGACCTGAGTTCAAATTTGGTCTCAAAGACTTACTATCTGTATTACCCTGGCCAAGTCAATTAACTTCTGTTTGCCTTGATTTCCTCATCTGCAAAATAGGGAGAATCATAACATTTGCCTCCCAGAGTTGTTGTAAAGATAAAATGAGAGAGCATAGTGCCTAGACATTAATAAATGCTATATGAATATTAATTATGAATATTATTATTACTTGTATTTTGGTAAAGGTCAAATATCTTGATAGTTAATTATCATCTTATATTCATGTCTATTCAGACAACCTAGGTGCTTAATTGGCATCAGAAATATTAGATCTTGTATATGAGGGGATGCATAAAGAGGCTACATATGCATCCACGGAGAAACTATTTTGCAGTTAAGAAAGGTTAAAGTGTTGGGTAATGGACACCAACTATTTTCCGTGGAACTCTCTGGCCCTCTTTTTTCTACTTAATGCATTCCATCTAAGCTTCTATTTATAAATGTTTTTCAATTAATAGAACCTGGTTTCTGTGGCCTTACAAGCTTTGAAATGTACATTTGTGAAGTTAGATGTGACTGTTTTCTTGGATTTACAATGACCAACCAGTCATAAAATAGAGAATTCACCTTGTAATCTACCCTGGATCAGTGGTGTCAAGAGAAGGGTTTTTACACAAGGTACATGTTTCTACCCAACACCAAATATTCCAAGCATTTGACATAAAGACTACCTCTCACTCATAACCTTCATCTCTCCCAAAAATCTAGTTACAGAGTTGAAGAATGTTATTTTTAAAAAAGACAGAGTTGGGAAATAGAGTTTAATAAGTTACAAGCAAAAGTTGTAAAAGCAAAAGTGGAAAGAATGGAAAATAAACCTTGGAATTAGGCATTCCCACCTACACTCACATCTATAAGTATATTTACAGTTCATATATAAAAGCATGCTAAATCAATGAAAGAAAACAAAAAGTTTCCCCCTTTCAAAAGCCAATTAAATTTCATACAATACAAAATGTTATTGGTATTACACTATCTCCATATAAAAATTATTTTAGACTTTAGAATCACTTAATTTTATTGATCATTCAGATATATGCAATCATAATAATGATACAAATATGCAGGTTGATTACCCAATAGCAGAAGATGGGATGGAGTAGGAGAATTGACCGAAACTCTTCAAATGATATAGTAACTGTCAACAATTTTTTTTGGCATCACAAATTACTTTTTTTTATTCCAAAAAGACAATTTTTAAATATTTAAATACACCATTAATAAAAGTAAGCCATGATCATATAATAAACTTCTTAAGTTTCTAACACCATTCCCATACCTACACTTCTACTCTCATTAGATGATTTCAATTTATAGAAAAAATTCCACCTATGATACATAGTTCCCAAGCCTCACAAAGTGTCCATTCATTGACCCTCTGATGCTATCAGAAGATTAGATGATGGGTGGGGGGGAGGGAGGATAGAGAGTGGAGTAATGAAACATTCAGCTGAGCTATTCCATATTTGCTTCCAAAAACTCTAAAGTAATGCCTCAAATAAAAATCTGGAGCAAAAGGTGAGGTGGAATGATTTTCCTGCCCAAGATAACCTAGGAGGTCAGCAAGAAAGGTCTGTCTCCCCAACATGGTATTCAGACACCACAGCATGGGCCACTCTGCAGTGCCAGATGAAGTCCTTGAAAGTAGCTATATTAGCATCAACAACAGTAGCTTCAGGAACTCAGTCCTTGGATGGGGGTTATTGTCTGGCAACTTGTCTGAAGGAGATTTCAGGGGACCCTTTGCTGGCACTGGATTCGAGACTCTGTTGCATTGCCTATATGCAGTTTCTGGTCACAGTGCCAGGGCAAAAAGGAGCAATTACACTCATGGCCTCAGTGGGGCCCTTGCCTTATTTTAATTTCCAGACCAAAAAGGAGTGTTTGTGATCACTAAAGGGGAAGTAGGGACTCTGATCTCAGTTCCAAGAGAGAAAGGAGCATTAGTGATTGTGACTACAGAAGAGCAAGGGACCTAGTCACAGTCCCATAAACTGGAGGAGAGTTAGTACTGGTGGCTACAGGGAAACAAGGGCCTTTTTTGGATAAAGACAAGAGTACAGGCCAAGAAAGTAGTGACCATAGATCTCCTGAGATCTTGCCACCTAGTAAGCATACAAATGCACAGAACTAGCTATGGAAATAACAGCATGAAAGGTCTGAAGTTAGGGACTATGATCCTTCCACCTGAGAAAGGAACAATGTTCAACTTTAACATAAACTTTAGTATAAAGTCTAAAATCAAGAAATGAGCAAAAAACAAAATAAGAACCTGAATGTAATAAGCTTCTATCATGACTGGAAAGTTCAAGACAAAAGAAGAAGGAAAAAAATGATGAGAGCCAAGTCTCAGATAAAATTGTAGACTGGACACAATCTCAACAAGAATTATGAGAAGAGCTAAAGAAAGAGATAAAGAACAAAATCAGATATTTTTTAAAAAATAAAAATACTACGGAGAAAATAGAGAAAGAAATGAGAGCTATGCAAGAAAATTATGGGGGCAGCTAGGTGGTGCAGTGAGTTGAGCACTGGCCCTGGAGTCAGAAGAATCTGAGTTCAAATCTGGCCTCAGACATTTTACACTTAATAGCTGTATTGGGAAAGTCACTTAACCTCACTTGCTCTGCCTTCCCCCCTCCAAAAAAAGAAAATAAAATTATGAAAAGAGAATTACTAGCTTGATAAAAGTGGTACAGAAATTACAGAAGAAAAAAAATTTCAAAAGTAGAATTGAGCAAGTGGAAACTAATGACTCCGTGGGACATCAAGAAACAACAAATAAAAGTGAAAAGACTGAAAAAGTAGAAAAATGTGAAATATTTCATAAGATAATCAACAGACCTATAAAATAGATTGAGGAGAGATAATTTAAAAATCATTTAACTACCTGAAAGCCATGATTGCAAAAAAGAGCCTAGACACCATATTTCAAGAAATTGTCAAGGAAGACTGTTTCAATGTCTTCGAATCTCAAGGTAAAGTAGAGATGAAAAGACTCCACTGATCACCTTCTAAAAGAAATTTCAAAATGGAAATTTCCAGGAAAATTATAGCCAAAATCCAGAGTTTCCAAGTCAAGGAAAAAATATTATAAGCATCCAGAAACAGACAACAATTCAAATACCATCAGAGTCAAGATCAGAAAATTCAACAGCTAGTATTACAAAGGAGTTAGAATTTAGGATTTGATTTTCTGGAAGACAGAGGAGCTAGAACAACAATATAAGAATAACCTACTCAGCAACACTGAATATAATCTTACATAGGAAAAAAATAAACATTTAATGAAATAAAGGATGTTCAAGCATTTCTGATAAAAAGATCAGAGCAAAATGGAAACTTTGACATCTAAACACAAGAATTAAGAGTAGTGTATAAAGGTAAACATGAATGAGAAGTCATAAAGGATTTAACAAAGTTAAATGTGGGAAAATGATACTAGTAACTTCTGAAAGCAATTTAATCATTAGAGAAGTTAAAAGGAGTCTACTTAGTCAGAGGCCATGGATATGAGTATATTTTGTTGGGATAATCTCAAAAGAAGAATATAAAGGTAACAAAGGAAGGCACTAAGAGAAAGGGGAGAGAACTGATGGGAAGATTTTTCTTACATAAGAGGGACACAGAGGCAATGTGTGTGGGAGGGAGTAGGAAATGCTTGAACTTCACTATCATCTGAATAGCTTAAGGAGGGAAGAGTATATATACACACACTATTGGGTATAGAAGTTCAACTTTGTCAGCATGGAAGTAGGAGGAGAAGGGGCTGACAGAAAGTAGAGGATAATAAAAAGAGGGTAAATTAAGGATAGCAGTAGTTAGAAGAAAAATGGAATTTCAAAGACAGGAATGGGTTAAAAAATACATACAGCCATCATAACTGTGAATATGAATGAGATGAACTCATGTATGACATAGTCACTCTCTTATTTTTCATGACAATTTTTTTGATTCTCCCTTACCATTTGTCATCATATTTCTAAATAAGGAATCAAGACCTATTTTCATTTTTTTCTTATTATACCAAAATCCTAGCATAGTTTTTCAAAAAGATTGTGGTCCAATAAAACAAATTTTAATATATTTTCTTTTTCTTAAAAATATTTCCAGGGCAGCTAGGTGGTGCAGTGTTTAGAGTTCTGGCCCTGGAGTCAGGAGGACCTGAGTTCAAATCTGGCCTCAGACACTTAACACAAAAACTAGCTGTGTGACCTTGGGCAAATCACTTAACTCCAATTGCCCTACGTTCTCCCCTCTAAAAAAGCATATAAACATATATATATATATATATATATATTTCCACTAAAAATATAATATATTATATTATCCAATACAATCCAATAAACATTTATTGAAGGACAACTATGTGCAAGGCACTGTTCTAAGTCCTAGGAATACAATTAATGAAAAAGAAAGAGAGTACGTGACTTCAAGGAGATTACAATCTAATAGGAGAAGACAACACACAAAATGAAGAAAAGCAAATGTGGAGTGCAGTGAGCCAGAAAAGTCCATTTTCTACCTTCTATAAATGAAGACATTGGAAGGAGTTTGATGCTTCATTCCACATTCCTGCAATTAGAGAGGAGAAGAAACAGGAAAGTGGTATCAGTTAAGGACTGATTTAGCAGCTTGATGAAATTAGAGGTGAGAGGCATCTTGATCCATGGAGTTCAAACCAGGCAGAGCAGACATCTTATAGTCTCACTTGTCTTTGTGCTTTTTTCTAAGCTTAAAATGTTGTTTTCCATCTTATTTAAAGCATTCAAGTTCCAGTTTAAGACCATTTTTTTTTCAGAAATGTCTTCTTTGGATATTCTCATCACTGTTTTTTTTCTTTTTTTTTAATTGGATATTATATAATTTCTTGTCTGCACCATATAATTTGACATTTAGTAATAAAGAGTCTGGAATTGTCCCCTAATTGCATTATGTCTCCAATGAGATTATAAGTACCTTAACACCAATTGTTTCATGTTTGGTGGCTCCTGTAACTGATATGTCTTAGCTGTAGGAGCTGAGGCCCCTTTGACCTAATAACTGCAGGTAGATAACACAAGAGGGGGAGAACCATAAGTGAAAGATGACAATTATATCTATCTACACACATTTGTGTGTATATATGCACACACATATGTGTGTTATATGTATTAGTTTCATATATAGGGGATTTTGTAGATATTTTCCCCTCTTGGAGGATTTTTCTCATCCCAAAATCACATGCATATTAACACATTTCAAAGACTAGAAATGCCTTTTAAGGAGAAATAAAAATCCAGAATGGATGCCTACTAGATAGCTCAATTTCAGGAAGCATGCCAAAATCAAGCATCAGAACCCAAGATTATCCCACCGAAGAAGCACCCAGATGATCAAAACAATCACCAATATCCATACCATATGAATATCAAGTTGATTTAAAGAGAAGATAACCCAAGGAGATGATATAGCATGATTCTACAGAGTCATAATTTAAAACATGCCTTCATTCACCCATTAAAAGGTTTTGTGGGTAATGTGAGAGATATCCTTTACTAAACCATCATAATTCAGACTTGGCATTTTGCATTGCCCTGGTCACCAAAAGCCTGTTCTAGGTTATGGTTGCATATTTTGGGTACTGATGTGCAGCAGTGATAAAAGCCAGTTACCACATTACCATAAGTTAACTGTTGTCCTACAGTAGGTTGCTAAATATTAGAAAAAGCAAATTTCAAATAATATTATAAGGTAGAATTACAAATTCAATCATTTTGGTCACTGAGCAGCAGTTGATCAAAACTTTTACAGAGTTCAAAATCAATTTAGAGTTATGTCTCAACACAAGATAGTGATAATGTTGAATTTTAAAGAGAAACATCAAGATTTTGAAATTTTAATTGATTGTCTTTTATAATGTATCAAATACCATAACATTAAATAGACAAATAGACCTCAGCTATTAGGCTAAGTATTTTTTATCTGATAAGAAACTGCTGGGGAAAGTGGACAGCAGTTCAGTTCTGGGGTTTTAGCTCCCACTTAACAAGGCAAAGATGACAAAAAATAAATAAAAACGGGTGACAGGGCTATTAAAAAACAAACAGGCACCAACGCTGATACACTTTTAGTGGACTTGTGAATGGATCTAATTATTCTGGTAAGCAATTTACTATCAGGCACAAAATGTTACTAAATACTCATGAATTTTGAGCCAACTATCATGTATTCCTCACTCTCCCTCAGCCTCCCCCACCCCACCCACCATATCCAATCAGTAGTAATGTTCTGTCATTTCCTTCTTTGTAACATGTCTCATATATTTTTCTTTTCCTCTCCCAGAGCTTAGTTTTAAGAATATGACTTGGGTAAAATACACAAGGAAAAGGTTCTATCCACTGAAGTTGAGAAGATTAGGAATCAAATAGGATGAAGCAATCAGCCCTAGGTGTTGGTTCCTGTAAATACATGGATTGTCTGAATTATCAATCAGAAAGGACCCTATTATAAATTCAAGAATAACTCTCTGTAATATAAAACCTTATTGGCCTGGGGAGAGGAGAAAAGAATAGAACTACTATGAAAAATCTAGATAAATCTTAACTGGTCAAAGCAGGGCTTATGTCCTCAACCTTATGCAGTTGGTGCCCTATATTTACTTGCTGATGGGAATTCCCCAGCATTTTTCCATTTAAGTTCCTGGAGGGAGATGTGCCTATAATTGAATATATAACATTTATATAATCCCAAGGGTGGGAGGAATGGAGTATCATGAGAAGAATGAGAAGTGAGAAAGCAGAGAATTAGACCCATGTGTGAACACATCAGACAAGGCAAGTTCAGAAATTGCGACAAGGACAGGGGTTAACGGTGTTAACTCACACTTTGGGAAACCTGGGTGCATGATTGCTATTGCATTGTGAATGCTACCATTGCCTTTACTCTCATTGCTGTAACCATGAATGAATTGGTAGAGGAGTGAATACTTAAATACTGAGTTATCAGGATAAAGACTAACCAATGCAAGCAAAAAACAATTAAAACATCACTAGCTGCTAAAAACAGATAAATGCAAATATTCACTTTCCCCATTTCTCTCATTATTGTTGTTCATTTCTGTCTGACTCTATGTAACCCCATTGGTGATTTTGTGGAGTGGTTTGCTATTTTCTTCTCTAGCTCATTTTGCAGAAGAAGAAAATGAGGCAAACAGGTTAAGTCATTTCTCCATGGTCACATAGCTAGTAAGTGTCTGAGACCAGATTTGAACTCTAGTCTTCCTGATTCCAGGTCCAGTGCTTTATCCATAGTGCCACCTAGCTGCCTGATTTTTTGCATGAATCCCACTCTAATTCTCTGTTTCTACCCCTCTCTATTTTTTTCTTGATACTTTCTTTTACTTGACATAAAATGGTTCACTATTGGACTGATGATTTGTGTATACATCTGTGAAATGATATGGAATTCAAGAAGTGGTCAAGTAGAAGGGAAGAGAAAGGATCTTCCCCGAGACAATCAAGACTGGAAACCATATAAAATCATACATTAATTATTAATATATTTTAGGTTCTTCCAAAAGCAGAGAAGGGAAACATGAATCCAGACCAATTGCAGACCAAAAGAACTTATCAGTTTCTTGTGGAGGAGCATAGAGTTCACATCTTGCTTTTCTCATTGTTTCTTTCAGCAAGATGCTTAGAAAAAAAAATACTTCCTTGAGGGGTATAGCCAAAAACCTAGCAAAAAAAAGCATACCTTTGGGGAAGCCAGAGGGAGTACATGATGACGGTGCTGCTATAACAACAATTCTTCCAAAAGGGAGAAGGACTTCGCTTCTACACAAAATAACAATACCTACCTACCATAAATAAACTGTTGGTCCTAAACAGGTTAAATTCATCAAGCTTCATCTTAGTGTCAACAGTTTTTTTTTTAACTTAATCTTTGAAATAACTAGTCAATGCATTCAACAGAGCTGACTATATCCCTCTTTACTTACCTGAAAAAAAAATTGATAGCTATGCAGCACAGTTGATGGATTGCTGGCCAAAAAACTTGATTTCAAATTCTTCCTTAGACAGTTGTTTTGGTTGTTGTTGCATCATGTTAGACAAGTCACACAACAGCTGTCTGTCTCAGTTTCCTCAACCATAAAATGGGGATAATAACAGCACCTACTCCCAGGGATGACATGAGGATCAAATGAGATAATATCTATAAAGCACTTAGCAGATTCTGGCACATAGAAGATACTTAATACATACTTCTTCCCTTCTACCTACCCCTTGTTTTAGAGTTCAGGTCATAGACTTAGTACCTAAGCCTGATATGAAGGTAGAGGGAAATAGTGTGAGTATGAGGGAGAAAAAAATTATGAAATAGCTAGCAATTATCTCACATTACAACTAGAAAGGAATTTCCTGGTCTTGGTCTACTGAGGAAAATACACATTTTCCATTTCATATAGACTGACACAAGTAATCCTAAAACTCACAATCTTTACTTGAGTCTTCCCCTCTCTCTTATCCCAATTATCATTCCTTCTTCCTTTCCAATTTGTTTCAAATTACTGTGTTTAATAATTATTGTGGATTAGGATAAAAATATGTAACATCCCTAGCAAGATGAATATGATTAAAGATTAAAAGAATCCCATAAGGGAAAAGAAAGTCATTGACAGCTCATGGTTGTCTTTCCTTATGAAAATATTGCTAACAGTAATAACTGTTGGGAAGCTACATTTTATGCAAACAAACTTTCCCCTTTAGATGTTTAAAGCAATTGTCTTTAAAAAACACTCCTTATCTCCTTAGACAAGAAATTCAACAGAATATTCTATACTTTCATGAACTTCTCTCCCAGTAGATTAGGGCAAGAGAGTCATGTAGATGAGATTTGTAGGGCAAGACAGTCATGTAGATGACATTTGTTACTGGAATATATCACTGTAGTTTAAGCTCCTGTAACACAGGAAACTCCTTGACAGTCTAGGAACTATAAGGGCATCCACAGGGAATGGTATTATAAAGAAAGGTGATGGAAGGATAAACTAGAACCGGATTGGAGGGCACTGAAACTACAATGTGTTTTATGTCATCAAGCTAAAAGTATCATCCTCTGGGGAAGGAAAGCTCAAGATACACATTCTATATTAATGTACCATGGGAGAATGCCAAGAGAAATCCTTGACTGTCAAGAAAGGGAGTGATGAAGGGAAAACTAAATTTATCATCTTTAATAAATCCACCCTTATTGCATTTGAATGGTATCCTCATCTAGTATAAGGAAGCCTTATGATAACATTTGTTTTCTAGCATGATATTTCTTTGTCTGTAATATAAACTTGTATTATGTGACTGACTTGGTTTTTAAGAAAGCTCCTCAACTTTCTGTAGCTATTAATTTCATAAACACATACTTACATTTGTGTGAATATGTGTGCATATCCATTCTTTGCCTAAACTATAATTCCAATAGATTGTAGAGTTAGAAGAGATTTTTAAAACTATAAACTTCCATGTCATAGATAGGAAATAGTCTGTGTCTATGACCTCACCAAAGAGAATTGGATGGCAGGCATAAGTTATTCTCACCATCCTTAAAATATGTCTCCATGATCACACAGGTATTTCTGGATCCCTAAAGCTAATGGAATTATTCAGGCATCCTTGTCTAAACAAAATACCCCTTCAAGTTATGCCTGATATGATGAATACACAGCATTCAAAAAGACACTTGAACTAAATAATCAAATTAGTAACTTAATTAAAAGTCTTAGAAATATAGAATCTAAAACATCAGAAGTTCTCAAAAAATAGGATGACTCAACCATCTAATTTTATGTATAAAGAAACTACTGCCAGTGAAGGTGAAGTAAATTGCTCAAGGTTCCCCAATCATTTAGTGGCAGAATCAAAAAAGGACCTTGATCTCTAGATACTCTGTGTGTGTGTCTGTGTGTGTGTGTGAGAAAGAGAGAGACAGAGACAGAGACAGACAGACAGACAGAGACAAACAGAAAGACAGACAGAGAGACAGAGAGAGAGAGACAGAGACAGAGAGACAGAGAGAGAGAGACAGAGAGAGAGAGAGAGAGAGAGAGAGAGAGAGAGAGAGAGAGAGAGAGAGAGAGAGAGAGAGAGAGAGAGAGAGAGAGATTCACTATAAACACAGGGGACCAAAAAATAAAAACATTTTCAATTGTTTGAGACTTCTTCATTTTTTTTTGTTCTTTGGCATGTCCTCATTATTATTTCCATTCATTAAAAAATTATAGATTAAAAGAATAACAAAGAAAAAATTGTATTTCCCTAAGTTCAAACATGGTTTCTTTTCTTTTCTTCCAAAGAAACTCTTCTGGAGAAAATAAAGTATCTGAGAGGTGTGTGATTTCCTTTCTGTTTTCTTGCTCTGCCTTAATAATGCTTTCAAGTAGAAAGTTGGGAAATGATGTTTTAATGTCAGCATTTCTGATAAAGGCCTCATTTCTAAAATACACAAAGAACTGAGTTGAATTTATAAGAATACAAGTCATTCCCCAAATAATAAATGGTCAAAGGATATGACCAGGCAGTCATATCCTTTTCAGAGGAAGAAATTAAAGCTATTGAGGGTCATATAAAAAGGGACTCCAGATCACCAGCAGCTGTGGCCATTTCTAGAAATATCAACAAATAGATGAAAAGGACAAAGTGAGAGGTCAGTGCAGTGTGGATTTTGGGATCCAGTAGTTGGGACTGAGTTGGCCTCTGCCCCTGGGGCAAGAAACTGGTGAGGAGCCATGGCCCTGCAGCCACCCCAAAGTGGCAGCTTCAGCTCCTGGCCTTCAGAGTGTAGGGGGACCAAGCAACCAGTCTGAGGGGTAATCGCTCTTGCTTTAACTTGCTTGGATCTGGGTTGCAGTCTTAGGGTGGAAGTCCTGGGGTGTGTGACCAGCTTGCCAGAGTGTGTGGAGGTGTCAGACAGGGCACCACCTTTGGCAGCTGAGAAAACCCCAGCATTTGGTATGAACTTCTGCTATCTGATAGCAGAGTCCTACTGTGACAAAAAGCCCAAAAGTCAAGTAATTGAGTGGCAAAATGAGTAGGCAAAGGAAGCAAACCAAGCAAAGCAATCCAACATTAGACTTGTATTTTGGGGAAAGAAGGATCAAAGCATGAAACAGGAGGAAGACAGTGAAGTCAGAACTCCTGCAGCAAAAGTTTCCATGAAAAATATGAGCTGGTTATAGGCAATATAGGACCTTAAGAAGCAAATAAGAGAAGTGGAGGAAAAATTGGGAAGAGAAATGAGAATAATGCAAGAAAATTATGAAATGAGAGTCAACAGCCTGACTGAGGAAAATAACACCTTAAAAAATAGACTAACTCAATTGGCAAAAGAGGCTCAAAAAGGCAATGAGAAGTATGCCTTAAAAAGCCAAATTTGCAAGATGGAAAAAGAATCTCAAAAGCTCACTGAAGAGAATCATTCCTTCTGAATTAGATTGGAACAAATGGAAGCTGGTGACTTTATGAGAATTCAAGATGCTGTTAAACAGGTAGCGCAGTGAGTAGAGGATTGGCCCTGGAGTCAGGAGGACCTGAGTTCAAATCTAGCCTCAGACACTTAACACAAAAGTGAGTGTTAACAAAAAACATTTAAATTGAGTTAAGTGACTTGCCCAAGGTCACACAGCTAGTTTAACACAAAAACTAGCTGTGTGACCTTGGGCAAGTCACTTAACTCAATTACCCTCCAAAAAGCAAAAAAAAAATGTCCTAAATCACTATTGATTGGAGAAATGAAATTAAAACAACTCTGAGGTACTACTTCACACCTATCTGGTTGCCTAAGATGACAAAAAAGGAAAATGATAAGTTTTGGAGACAATGTAGGAACATTGTAACACTAATGCATTGTTGGTGGAGCTGTGAACTGATCCAATCATTCTGAAGAGCAATTTGGAATTATGCCAAAAAGGCTATAAACTTGTGCATACCCTTTGCACCAGCAATACCAGGTCTGTACCCTGAAAAGAGACGATAAAAAAGGGTGTCAGACACACATGTACAAAAATATTTATAGCAGTTTTTTTATAGAGGCAAAGAATTGGAAATTGAAGGGATACCTGTCTATCAGAGAATGACTGAAAAAATTGTGGTATATGAATGTAATGAAATAATGTGCTGTAAGAAATGATGAGTGGGCAGATTTTAGAAAACCTGGAAAGACTTACATAAACTGATACTGAGTGAAGTAAGAAGAAGCAGTAGAACACTGCAAACATTAATAGCAACATTGTGCGATGATCATCTATGATAGATTTAGCTCTCCTCAGGAATACAATGATCTAAGAGAATTCCAAAAGATTTATGATAAAACATGCTATCTACATCCAGAGAAAGAACTATTTAGTCTGAATACAAATTGAAGCATATTATTTTCATGTTTTTGCTTTTGTCTTTCTCATTTTTCCCTTTTGTTCTGATTCTTCTTTGACAACATGGCTACTGTGGCAATACATTTAACATGACTGTACATGTGTAACCTATATCAGATTACTTGCTGTCTTGGGGAGGGGAGAGGGAAGAGAGAGAGGGAGAAAAATGTGTAACATAAAATCTTACAAAGATGGATGTTGAAAATTATCTTTACCTGTAATTGGAAACAAATATATTATTAAGTGGAAAATAGAATGCTTTGTCTTCCCACATATACTTTTTAAACTATTCCAAATAATGCCCTACCCCAACTGTGTATTGTAGACTTGGTGAGATTTGGAAGACTTGGTATTATAGACTTAGATGAGTATTAGGACATTTCAGTTTCAACTCACATCCTCCTTCTGGACTTTCAGCCAAAAAACCTGTGTTTCAGTCTCAACTCTTCTACTTGTGACCTTAGTAAACATGACCTAAGGACATGTGACCTTAGGAAAAATCTTGGTCTCTTTTTTTTAATCCATAAAATGGGAATAATAATCCTTGAATAATATCTTTTCTAGAGGCTTGTAAGAGCTGATAAGATTGACTAGGAAAGGTACGGGTATCATTTTTATTAAAACACAGCTAAGCTACTTTACAAGCTAGGTTTTGGGAAGGTGCTGAAAACACATACAGATTCATTCTGCATGCAAACATTCCCATGTTTCATCCATACAAACAAACAAACATTAAAAAGAACACTTTCACTTGATCCTTCTATCCCTAATAACTTCTATCCCCTTTATCTCTTCTGCCATTGGTGCTAAACTCCTTGAAAAGGACACTTTCTCTCTTCTCTTTCTTCTTATCCCATCATTATTCAGCTTCAAACATCATCATTCTACTGAAACTGTTCTTTCCAAAATTACCACTGATCTCTTAATTTCCAAATCCAATGGCCTTTTCTGAAACCTCATCCTCCTTGTCCTGTCTACAGTTTTTGACTGTGCTGTCAAAGGACCCTTTTCTATTTGTAACTTTCTCCTCTTTGTTTTTGGGACACCACTCTCTTCTGGTTCTCCTCCTACCTATATATCTCCTCCTTCTCAGTTCTTTTGCTGAATCCTTATTCTTTCTCCCTCCTTCCTTTTCCTCCTTGCTCCCTTTCCCCCTTTTCTTCCTCTTGTCATTCCTTTCCTTCCCTATCATTCTTTCCCTCCCTAGTGGATAGAGGAAGTGGGGGAGATTTTTTTTAATTAAGGAAAATATCATTTCCTTACAAGGGATTAAAAGGCAGTAAATGGAGAGGGAAAAATCAATAATCCAGCCCATAGAAAGTTAAGTTGGGACTAAAAATAAGTGATATCTTTGCCTGCCTATAAACGAGGTCAGTAGCAAGAAGCATCACTACACTTACAATACCAAATCATTCTGAGAATGAAAGGAAATAATGAATATTCAGATAAATACATATATTAATGTAAATATATTACATATATGTGGTTATATGGATGTACACATACATACAAATCCATTTTCTAGATATATTTTACAAAATTAAAAATATACATATAGGTTAAAATCTATTTGAATGGATATATTCACATATATGCATATCTATGTAAGTATATGTATGTATATATATATATGTGTGTGTGTGTGTATGGTCAGATATATAGATAGAGCAGAGAGATATACCTTCCAATTTGCAAAACAATATTCTAGAATGTAGATTTGTGTATTAGTATACTAGAATGTAAAGTTATTAAAGTTTTAAATATGCTGGGTTTTATAATGGCAAATG
Organism: Petaurus breviceps papuanus; assembly: GCF_028583685.1. NCBI lineage: Eukaryota > Metazoa > Chordata > Mammalia > Diprotodontia > Petauridae > Petaurus > Petaurus breviceps. Next base: position 9,972,937 of record NW_027186540.1, read on the forward strand.
ATATCTCCAAAATACAGAATCATTTCAATTCATACTATTGTTGAGGAAGGGTCACAGGATCATAAAGACAAGAGTTGGATGAAGCTTTAGTAGGTGTAGAGTCCAACCCCTTCATTTTATATATGAGGAACCAGAGCCCCCAAAATACTAATTAATTCACCTAGGACCTCAAACTACTAGGCATCAGAGGTAGGGATTGGATGCAGGTTATCCTCACTCCAAATCTAGGCCTCTAGGTTGACTCTGTAGTCCCTCTGGATTTGAATAGATAGAAGATTCAGTGTTTGTTTTACGACTTGATAGCACAATCACATAGATGAATTTTAGCATCTTTTTTATAGAAAATTATATTCAAATGTCACCTTACAGAATGTAAGCATTAAGATAATTCAATATAATTAGATTGATCCTAAAACTGGATTTGTGCTTTCTTGATTTCTTAGGCTTTCTGACTTTTTTTTTAATAATTGACCACAATTGCTTTTAAGGTTTCCTTTGTGATATTTTATTTCTCTGTGTTATGTGATTTTCATATCACATATAGAGCTTTGTGCTCATTGCAATTACTTACATTTTTCCATATGAGAATTCTCCTTGGGATCACATTATTTCAAAATGGTTCATTCCAAATTGAATTGGAGATTGATGAATATATCCTTACAACACAAGCAAGCCTCAATGTAAGTATTACATCAGGAGGATGCCTTGACTTGCTTCTTGTTCCTTTCTTCTATTACATTATTATATTGATTTGTATGGTAAGTCTTTCAGGTTAAACACATGTAGATAATAGAAGATAGTTTTGGATTTTTTTGAGACAGTTGTGATTATTTACAAAGTCACACATTTCAGACTTCTTTCATAGTTTTGTAAGCAACATTTGTAAAAGGAAAAGAATTTACAAATAAAAATTAACATGGTAGATAAATATGAAATTGTTGAAAAAGTTACTTCTCTTTCTTTGGAGTTAAATAATCCTGGATTTTTATTTGCGTCATAATATTGTGCGGAATTTGTCTTTAGAGTTTAGAAAAATCACCTCCTAAAAATGCTACAATCAAAATTTAAATACCTTTCCCTTCTGTTTACTCTGTAATATTCATCTAAATGCTTCAAAAATGTTATAGCAAAGATTTATTACTTATTCAGAAAATGTTTCTTTGGCTACTTGATTTCAATGTATGTTTTAAGTGGGGTGAATATTTGCCAAAATATTGCAGTACGAATATTTAACAATTGGGAAAATCCTATAGTGATATTGTACCAAACTTTGAAATTAGCTTCATTCTTTTATCTTTTCTCTATTCACTGTGACTACTATACTGCTATATTATTTTAAAATCTAGGCCCATTTTGGAAACATTGACAAGATGAACTTCCTGCCTAAAGCTAGATTATCCTGGCCAAAAAAGTACAATAAATTCTTAGGGTTTTGCAACATGTTGTTTTTTTTCCTTTAAAAAACTGGGTATTTTTTGGTCAATAAAAGTGAATATAAGAAAAAATTGAAAAAAAAATAACTTAAGACATTGGTTTGGTGTATTACATTATCTGATGGCAACCTAATGTGGTTGGCCATTTTTAATATGTGAATTTTTGCTATTTTGGACCTAGTAAGTCTATAAAACTTGTTCTATAGATGTCTAACTTTTTACTGTTTTTTTTTTATTTTTCCTCCATAAGCTTCAATAAAAGCTTACTTGCATCTTTTAACTTTTACTAAGATATTTTTATAATCCTCCCACCCCCAAATTGTTGTCTCATTAAATGAGATAACTTTATGTTCAGGGGTATAATATTTTGTATTTATTTCGAATGGAAATCCTATTGTGGTTTCCAATAAGATCATATCAATTCCATAAAGTAGAAACTTAGGACAAAATTATAGTTTTTCTTTTTATTCCTCATATGTTACCAAGTGAACATTTTCTAGTTATCCAGCAAACATTGGATATACTCTTCTCTCTTATGTAAGATCACAGATTTAGCATTGCTAGGAATTTTAATGCCAGTCTAATCTAGTCATTTCATTTAATAGATGAGGAAACAGAGATATTATTTTTATAGTGGATATCCAACAGAGAGAGCTACTTATTATTTTATTTATTGAAACTTATGTAACTGCAAACAATATATTCCTTTCCCCACTGCAGCCTCTTGCATTTGTTGGACTTTTCCTTTAAGTCCCAGCTCAATGACTAATTTCTTAGTGAATCCTTCTCTCATCCACATCCTTACTACCAGTTGGGACTTGCCTCTTTCAGCTGATTCTCATAGAATTATGTACTTTTAAAATTCTAATTTGTATGATTATTATTTGTCTATTTGTGTTATCAAATCCATAAGACGTTTATAAGTTCCAGGGACAGTGTTTTGTCTTTGTACTCACTTATTAGTTAGTATATTATAAATGTTTCATAAATGATATTAAATAAGTGAATGTAGTAAAACATTCTTGTCATGAAATAGTAATGGTTTACATTTGTAGATCACTTTACTGTGTACAAAGTTCCTTCTTTCATGAATTCTAAGAACGTCAAGATATTGCAAGTATTAGCTTCATTCTACAGGTAAAGAAACTGAAACTCACAAACATTTTACTTATTCTCTTCCAAGATAAATACAATGAAGGAAGAGCTAGAAATCAAATCCAGGTAACCTGACCTCAAATCCAGTCACCTTTCTAGTATAACAAATTGGCTTTCAAATTAAGTATATATGAAATAAGTTTAAACATTTCATTAACATACTTAAAATGTAAGCAGGATGAGAAATAATCAGGAAGACACAAAAAGGAACATATAAGCAGTGACATATTCATGGTTTTTGGAGGGAGTCATTAAAGATGGAAACTTTTGTTACATTAAAATTTCTTTAAAAAAAGCATAATGAAGAAGCATAAAATCACAGCAATAGTCTGTACTTTTATTAGAACAAACATACAGAACAATAAATAGAAAGCTCTATAGATATTTTAACCAACAGGCCTTTGGAATTCATTTTGAAACCTAAACTGAAAAGCCATGCTTTATAATATACTCTGAAATAGAGATTATTATTCTGCAAGCATATGAAAGGAAGGGTATTCCATACACCTTAAAACAGATTGCACTTCCTGCCCTACCCCTTATAATAAAAATGTTAGAATCGATAGAAACAGACCTTCATCTGGCCTTAATTGACCTTGGCTGTCATGGGATGGCACAGCACACTTGAGATTACAAGGTCTAGGTCTGTGATGAAGCCAAAAAACACTGTGAACTTTTGCAGGGCCTCACAATTGGTTAAGGTTTCAACATTAGTCACTTGTATAGGGATATATGAATAACCAAATATGATACAAGGGTGGAATTGTAATGTGAAAAAATGAAACAAGGAAAACCTGTGTGAGCTAAACAAGTGTGAAAACTAGTCAAGAGAATTAATTGGCTACAACTTCAGATTTTCCACGGAATTTAATTTAGACATCCAGATGTTTTGGGATTCTTCATTTAATAGGCTTTTAAGAAATGGTGAATTCAGTTGAAACACATGCACACACAAACACACACACACTAACACACTTTAAATACCTCATCAGATATAATACAAAAAACCTAGACTCACTAAAGTTTAAAAGTGCTCAGATACAACAAAAAGAACAGGCTTGGAGAGAAATCTACTAACAGAGGGATACTGATGCCAAATATACAGATACAGAGCTACTTGTGGTCGTGATACTTTAAGAACTGGTGAAACAAGTGATTCTCCATCTCTTATCTATGCAAAAGAATGGGAAAAGGAAACATAAAAAACATCCATCCCTAAGAAGATAAAAGAGGGAAAGATCTCAAAGATGAAAATCAAAATTAAAAAAACATCTAACATCACTTTTTGTAGCAATGGTAGTCATAGTCATACTAGTAGTAGTAGCAGTAGCTGCAGCAGCAAAGAATTGAGGACCCTGGTTATGAATTTGGAGGATCAGGGTTCAAATCATATCCCTGCAACTTAGTACCTATGTGAACTTGGACAAGTCACTTTCTGAGTCTGTTTCCTCTTATGTAAAATGTAGGATTACACTAGATCATTGCCAAGTCCATTCTAGCTCCAAATCTATGATAATATGGAAAACAAATGATTGGGTAAATACCTGAGCAAATTGTAGTATATAAAAAATAGTATGGGGTTACATCAATAAGAAAGGGTAATTATGAAGAATTTGGGCTAGGGTCACTTGTATAAAGAAAAGGAACAGAGTAAGAGAGTAACATGTATGACAATGTAAAAGAAAACAACATTGAGATACTTGAGAACTCTAAGACTAACTGCAATTTCAAAGGTGAAATAGGGCTCCCACCTCCAGTAAGACTGATGGTAGATTAGAAGTGTAGAATGGTCAGACATGGACATCATATCTATTTGCATTGCTTAATTAAATTGGTGTGTTATATGAAAGTATTTTGCTGAATTTATGGGGATGTAGGAGGGTAATGGTTGGAAAGTCAAAGTGTTCTTAAAAATCAACATAAAACTTTTTATAAACAATAATGGGAAAGTCCATTCCTGGACAACTTAAGGGAAGCATAAGACCAGAAGTTTTAAAAAATGAAGTCCACAGAATCCTAAGGGGACCATACAGGTGATTCATAAACTTGGATAGGAAAAATATGCCTTTATTTTTACTTATTTATATGTAATAATATACATCTTATTTTTTGTATTTTAAAATATTTTGAGGATCTCATATGTTTCACCAGAGAAGAGCTTGACAAAAATTTTTTTTTTCACAACATCTACATTAGAGGAATACAGTGCTCCTTTGTTTTGTAGAAAAAAAAAAACAACAGAATTCCATTTATCAGTCTATCAGCTTTGACTTGAACATATTTATTTTATTATACTTTTTTCATAAAATAAAAACACTTTTTTTATTTGGCCCTTCTCATGTTAATTTATTTTCTCATTTATTAGTCATGAACTACATAGTAAGTCAAGCAGAATTCAAAGACACTCACATTTCCTAAGTATGTCCACAATTCCTTGTTTTTAGCTGATTCCTTAGAAATTGCTTTCTCACAAACACTTACCCAACCATTTTGATTAATCTTGGCCCCCTCTATTGCACTTTATGCTCATATTAAAGTATATAATTAATGTAATGGATTAGCACCTTTCTTCTAATGTACTAGTTTTCTCCAACATGGCATTCAGTTCCCAATGTCTCCTTTTGATTCTCTTCAAGGGTCTTAAAATTGCCCAATAAAGAGAAAATTTTGAACAAACTCTTATGCCTCTGATGTTTTAAGTTCATGAAATCAGGACCAATCTATCCCAATGGAGAATGGATACAACTTGATTTTTTTTTACTTTCTTCATAATGTGAAATGATTTATTTTAATAAACATATTTCATTGTTCCATGTCTTGGCCCCATCCCTATGAAGGAATACCATTTGCTAAATCCCTTTGGAACTTGTGCAAGCGAAATAATGGCATGTAGATGGTATTTTTTCATCCATTCTCCCTCCTGGTTGGCACTACCCTTGACTATGGGGAAGAATAATATGACAGTTGGTAGATGTCTATCCTATATCACAAGAGTATTGTGACAAGGGTAAAGCTAAGATCATTTTAGATTTCAACAAACTCCTCTCTCATAAAAGGAGAGAAATTTAGTATTAATACAAGAAAATGCAAAAGTCATCTGCCACTAGATGAATGCTCATGAAAAAGTTCAAATAAAAGATCTTAGGAGATCTATTCAATTGGCTTTTTAATAGATCATCTGACCTAATCATTGACAAATTACGATAAATTCTGAAAGGTTCTTGGATTAAAAATAAGCAGTTTAATTGATCGTAATTCCTAGTTAATTTATGTTCTACTTTTAGTCAACTACTTCTTCCTTTTTTAGGGTCATGGAACAGGACTTAACAAGAATTTCTATCTGGATCTCTATCAGTCCACCCAGAACTCTGATTTTCAGCACTTGGACAAAGTCTTTGTTCAGTTACCTAGCAACTAGAACAAGGACAACAGATAAAACCAAACAATGTCTGTCAGCAGTCAGGATCAGGATAGGTCATTTTTTTTTCCAGAGTGCATATTGCCAAAAACAGAATCAGACACTTTGAATAAAGAATTTAGCTTTGATTAAAAACATAACAGATACTTGACTGAAGCACTACATTTTTCTTCTTCTTATCAGAAACTCAAGATTACTGTGAAGGGCAAGGGGATTTTGCTTACACATCTGATGATGTAACTCTTATAATAATACCTTGCCTGTAAAAGAACTTGTGCATAATTTTTGCTTCTCTATTCATAATATGGTATAATAGGATTATTAATTTAGTGGTGTAATGGACCTCAGGGTTCATCTAGTTCAAGTCTCTCATTTTACAGATGGGGGACCTGAGGTCTAGAGAGGTTATGTACTAATCCAAAATCATAAATGTAAGTGAAATTGCCATGATTCAAAATCAAGGCATTTGCCTCCATTTAAAAAAAATAGATATCCTCCATATTGATGTAAAAGTTTGAAAGGCAAGACTTTTTTTTTAATTTAGGGAATGGGGGAATTTATCCAAAAGATGAGTTGAGAAATCAACACAAAAGAGGAAAAAAAATATATATATATATATATAAATTATTGTCAAGATTCAAATTCAATTTTATCACAAATATTAATGAAAAATCATGTAAATAAAAATTCTATCTTTGAAAAATTCTACTTTGAAAGTCCATGAAAGCCTAAAAAGTAAGAATTCTTGGGAATGATAAATGACAGCACAAAATGTTTCTTCCTTCAATAGATTATAAATTTAGCAGACCACTTTCATTGCAGATATGAAAAACCCTTTCAATGTATCCAATGTGATAAGAACATTACACATATTTAATTTTCTGATTGTCCTAGAAACTAATGTCATTGTCTAGAATTATCTGGTATCTATATTATTTTTATCTCTATATTTACATGTTGGCTCCACTGGCTAGATCATATTCTCCTTGAGGGTACAGACTGCTTAACTTTTGACAATGTATAGCTGGTGTCTACTACAATCCTTGTTTGGCTTTAAAACAATTGTGTCTAGCTTGATAGATAGCTCATAAATACTGTCTCTTTTATTAGCCTTTCCTAACCCTTAGCAAGAATTTGTGATACCTCCTTCCTCTGAAACTGCTGTTTATAATTCTTTAAAGCATTTATTACTCCTGCATTGAACTATAATGCTGAATTTTTCTTCCTCCTACTCCCTATAGGTTTTAAGAACTTTGAGGCCTAGGACTAGATATTTGTCTACTTTGCTATCATTATTGTCATCAAATATGATGCTATGGTATGTGTATGTACATGTATATTTATATATGTGTATATATAATATATGTGTATGTGTGTATAAGTATATACATATTACATTTATATATGTATGTATATATACATACAGATATATGCATGTATAAATGCACATGCATTTGTGTGTATATTTTGTGTGTGTGATGTATGATGTACTTACTAAACATTTGGTTAGCTCAATTGAAGAAAAATGGACTTGAGAGAACTTAGCAATTATTTGTGAACATTTGTGAAATTAATATATTTTAAATGGAAATTTTAATAGGGCTCATGAGGACTCCAATTCTGTCAGCTTCAAGTTATTTATTAAATACCTTTTATTGTAGAGTTTAGATAATCTATTGACACTGACTGGCAAGCCTTCCAGTATGAATTTTCTTGAAGGGAATAGCAATAAGAAGCCATTCTAGTTAAATCACCAAAATACTACCTTCCAAAAAACTAGACCTTAAGGCACTCCTATCTTGAATCACTTAATTTCAATCTTTCATTTCCCCAAAATTGTTACTTTATTTTTCTTTACTTTTTCTTCCAAGAATTAGATTTGATCTTGAGCCATAAAAATAGAAATTTTGATTGCTTTTAAATACATGACCAGTTTGATGCATTATCGTGTATGAACAACTATAAGACCAGTGGGGCTGGACCCCTTTGTGTGTAAAGGGGATTAATAGATAATACATAATAAATCTAGAAAGGTAAATTGAGGGAATGTTGCACAGAACTACCTAAGAGAAGAGTTAATATTTGATTACCAAAGTAATAAGGGGCCAGTGAGTCTAATTGAGTATTAAAGTGATTTGTTTGGATGTGAGCTTTAGGAAAAGCACTGTAGTCATTGTGTAATTGATGGAATGTAGTAGACAGAGATTTGGGATAGGGAGACTGAGTAAGGGGCTATTATAATAACACAGAAAAAAATTGTTATTGAACTAAAGTAGTGACTGCATTTTTGGAGATCAGGAGACATATTTACACGATGTGGAGGTCAAAATATCACATTTTGACAACTGATTAAATATGTGGAGTTAATAAATTTGAATACTGGCAGATAACAATGAGATGGAGAATTTGAATGGGAGGAAGGATGGTCCTGCTGTCAACAGTAATAGGGAAGTTTGAAAGATGAAGTGAATGTGGGAGTAAAGGCAATATGTTAAATTTGGGATATATTGAAAAGAGCTGTCTTTGAGACATCTAATTCAAAATGTCTGGTAATAATTTGGTGAAGCAGTTCTAGAGCTTAGGAGACACTGGGGCTAGAAAATAGAACTAAGAATCATCAATATAAAGAAGATAATTAAACCCATGTGAACCTAAGAGTTCACCAAAGGTGATTATACAGAGAAAAAAGAAAGGTACTGGAGAGATATCATATCTTCTTGCTGGGAATCAGGAAAGACTTAATAAGGAGGAAGTATTTAATAAATCAATCAGTAATTATTTCCAAGTACTACTGAACACTATGCCAAGCACTGGTGTATACATAGTTAGGGGGCATATTGTCACCACTTTTTTATATATTTTTTAATTTTTTCAAGAAACTTCAGATAACACCCTATAAAGGAGACCTTCATAGTCTCTCTAACTGCCCCCAGCCCCATCATGTGAATCCTTTTTTTTAAGTTTACTTTCCTTCAACTATTTACCTAGTTTGAATATACTCACTTATCGGCATGTTTCCTTTATTATTATGTAAGCAGTATGAGGACAGGGACTGCTTTTGTTTTTCCTTTCTTCGTAACTCCAGCACTTAGCCCAATACTGAATAAATGTGTAATATATGCTTGGTGATTGATTGATTGTGATTAGGCAAAGTGAAATGGGAAAGAACTGTCAGATGATAGGAGGGGGAACAAGAGATGAGAGAGTATATAGTAAAAGATATTGATCAAATGTCAAAGGAAGTGAGGATGGATAGTATGGGAATCTTGCAAGTAAAAGATCATCAGATTCAGCAATTAAAGAGATCAATGACAATTTCAGAAAGAGTAGATTCAGTTCAACGACAAGGTCCAAAATCACATTGTATGAGGATCCACTGGGTGAAGAAAAAAATGAAAACTATGACTATTTAGGTGTTTCAATTATAAAATAAAGTCTAACTAAGTTCTTAAGGGACTGATCCTTCAGAGTTGTTCCCAAAAGCAATTACTGTCTCTACTCTCAGTAACTCAGAAGTAACAGCTCCCTTCAGTGCTGGATTTCAGCTGCTGTTTGTGTCAGTAGATCCCCAAAGATAAAATAGTTAACAGCAACTTGTAGAACCTTTGGTGAAATTGCAAATGTCTCTCATTTCCTAAATGAAGTGTAATAGATATGGTGTTGGACTTGTAATCAGGAGACCAGAGTTAAAAATCCCCCTGATAACTTTTGTTAGCTCTATGATAATAAATAAGTTACTTCCCTTTGACAACTAGGTGGCAATTTTAAAGGGAGGAAGGATGGTCACACTGTCAACAGTAATAGGGAAGCTCTTTCAGCTTTCCATGTAGGATTTTAAGGTTTTATAAATGCTTGGGATTCCAGTTTTCTTATTGACATAATAGGAATAAAAATAATTTTAATATCTGCCTGCCAAAGAGCATTTTTGTAGGATGTAAGCTTATTGAGCACTGGGAGGACTTTAAATTAGTAGCTCAAATAGTGTTTGACATTTAGTAGGTACTCAATAAATGTTTGTTGATTGATTATTCTCAACTGAATTTGAAAAAGCAAAGTTTATTCAAATGAAGCAATTAACCATTAGTATATAGATTGCATAGTGCATGAGACTCTGGACTTGGAATCAGGAAGAACTGAGTTTTAATTGTGCTTCAAACAATTACTAGTTATATAACCATGGATAACTCACTTGACTTCCCTGAACCTTAGTTTCCCCAAATATAAAGTGAGGTTGATAATAACATCCAGTTCCCCTAGTTATTATGAAGATTAAATGACATAATATGGAAAACTCTCTGTAAACCTTCAAGTGCTATATAAATACTGTTATTATTTGTGTTTCAATTTTTCAATAAAATAAAAGCAATCTTCAACTGATATATCAGGAAAGATTTACTAAAATTAAATTTTTTTACTTTATGACTTTTTTCTCATATTGTTTTCCAATATGTCATTTCTCACGAAGATAATTTCATAGTGAATAGAGAGCAAGTTTCAGAAGCCAGGAGACTCAGGTTAAACTCCTGTGTCTGATATATACTTAGAGGTGTGACTTTGGACAAGTCTGATCATCTCCCTCAGGGACCATAGGTAATCTTTCTAAGACTAAATAGCAATACAGGTGTAAATTTGTATTGATAGAGAATTTTCTTACAAAGAGACCAAATGAACTCAAAATGGCATTTCAAAATAGAAATAATAATGCCAATGATGATAGTAATTTTTATGGAAACTTATATCAAAATATATACAATATTATGGGGTGAAAAAAGTATCATTTATGTTACTCCTCTGAATTTTACCATGACAATAAAAATACTATTCCACAATTCATTGCATCTATGACATTATTGATATAGATACTCTCTCTATAGATTAAGATTGCAATCAATTTATACCTGCTTGTGCTGGGCAGTTATTGTCTATGTATTCACAGAAATTCACTATCACGAGTCCACTTAATGTACTGAGGCATTCCTCTAGATCTTTTGACATTGTATAGAAAACATTATATGGGTGATTTATCAGTTACCACTTTTTCTTGCTAAATGTTCAGATAATTCTTTCTTCCAATTATACACATATTTTTGGTGGCATCCTATATAGTATTTCTCCTATATAATTTTTTATTCCACAGCCTGTTCATACTGATCTTCTAATTATCTTTTAGGTGATTCTCAGCTTTCATTATTTAGAGACTGTGACATTTCTTGACTTATAATCATGCAACACTAGCAGAAGAATACTGATGTTAAAGGGGGAAAAAAACATCAAAAACAAACAAAAATGGGCCTTAATTCAGGAAGAAGCTTAGGAAACAGAGTATATCATTTTCTAAAGGCAATCTAGACCTGTAGTGGAGGAAATAACCATGCTAATTAATTCCTGATTCCTGAAATATTGAAGATTTTACATAAGTAACTTAATAGTGAATCATTATGATTCATTTTTTGTAAACATATTTGAATTTGGGCAACATACTCAAATTTTGCATCAATTTTATGAATACACTTCCCTCTTCTCCTTCTAGATCATCAATATACTTTCAAACCATTTATTATCTTACTCAAAAACCTCCTTCCAACTAGATATCAAAATATTTATTACTGTTATTTGTTTACAATCTGAGTCAAATTTCAATCTCCAAGACTACTACTAAGCTAGTTCAATTTCACACACACACACACACACACACACACACACCAGTGTGATTTTATGTGTCTATATATGTAAATATATCTTTAGAGTGAGAGATAGTTTGTTTTTCTCCTAATTCACAAGATATAAAGAATAACAATCATCTCAAAAATGAGGAAAAGGAGTAACTTTGAAGCATGAGATTTGACAAAGGGTCAGAGAGAAAGTAGATGGAATTCCATTTCAAACTATCATATCTATGGTATGTATTCTCTTCATTAGACAATATTATATAATAGATAGAGTGCTAGATTTAAGATTAGAAAGAACTGAGTTCAAATACCACTTCTAGAATCTTCTAGCTTTGTGACTGGTAATGTCATTTAATTTAACTCATTCAAAAAAAATGAGGATAATAATGCCTCTGCTATATTTATCATTGGACTACTGTTAGATTCAGCTAAGAATATATAGGCAAAGCACATTGTAAACTTCAAAAGTGTTATATACAAATCAATTTTAATATTTCTTCAGCCAGTACAAACCTGTTATCTAAGTTATTACCATATCCAACTATCCCCCTTTCATCCAGTTATTCTCTCTTTTAATTTATTTCACCTTCCACTGCCAGATTAGCCCTTCTAACTCACATTCCTGATCATGGCATGGCTCATCTTTCCAAATGGAGTTGAGATTTCTTTCCCAATATTGACTGAAGGCCTCTAAGTATGCCTCTATTCTATTCCTTACCTTATTCTTGGCTAATCCTATTTATACACTCTATAATTGAGTGAAACATGAGCACTTAAAAATAATTAAGAGACCTTGAAAACTCTAAGCCAATGAGAGTAATAGTTCACAAAATTCTAAAATGTTTTTTAAAAGTATGATCAGTGAATGGTGTTTGTTGAACACAAACAGCCAATATAACTTCATCAAAAAAGCAATGCCAGACTCCTCTAATTTCCTTTTTTGACATGATTTCTAGACTCCTTTATCAATCTTATATTGTAAATGAAGCATCTTTTCCAAATGGCAAATCTTTTAATACTTGAAGATTGCATTATAAAAGTAGTGGGAAAAAAAACTAGGTTTGGTTATCAGGAGACTTAAATTCTCATTCTACATCTCTCATTTAGTTTCTGTTTAGTCTTAGACAAATATTTTTTTTCTGTGCCTCAGTTTCTTCATATAAAAAGTGAGAGGGGCAATACAGATTTCTAAGGTAATTTTTAGTTGCACTCTACTAGTAGACAACTACTCAAAATCCCAATTCTTTTTTTTTTCTTTTTCTTTTGGAGGGCAACTGGGGTTAAGTGACTTGCCCAAGGTCACATGGCTAGTTTTTGTGTTAAGTGTTTGAGGCCGGATTTGAACTCAGGTCCTCCTGACTCCAGGGCTGGTACTCTACTCAATGTGCCACCTAGCCACCACAAAACCCCAATTATTTAGCCTCCTACTGGACTCACAAATTCTTAACCTAGGCTCTCAGATAATTGGGGGGGGGGGTTTCTCATATTTTAATAGAAGTTAGCAATCTCTCTTATTGAATAATAAATTATTTCTTAATATCAAGTCCAATATGTTAAATAAACCAGAGAAACCACTTTTCTGTAAGCTTTTGTTCATCACTATCTCTAAATAACAAAATCTCCTGTCTTATAGCTCCAATACTACTAGCTGTAAAGTTAAGTAATTGTGTAAGAAACAATATGAAAAAAAATATTCAACAAAGTTCACCATGATAAAGATGAAATGTAAATACTGACTTCTCTTCAGTCCTGGAAATACAGTCCCACAATTCAGCTTTCTCAGGACAGTAGCCAAAATCTTTCATAAATTGTCATCAGTTTACTTTTTTCAGAGTATACCTTTTCCCAGAATGAGCCAAATTTAGTCATTTGGGAAAGAATAGTTCTTAGTTCTCTTAGTTGTTCTATTATTAATATCCATCTTTGAGCATCTCAGTAAATAATCTTTCTTAAGTGACAATTAAACTGTCCTGGTTCAATATTCTTAAAGATAAAATAATGGAGGAGAGGATTCTGGGATGATGGCAGAGTAGGTCAGAAAATTCCAAGCTCTCAAGATTTTCCCCCATAACAAGAGTTAAAATAGCATTTTAGGGCAAAAAAAGTGTGGGTGGACATGAAGAAGAACAGGGACATAATCTAACCAGGTTCCTCCTGGGACAATTTGAGAAGATAAGAAGAAAAATCCCAGGACAAGGTTTGGTCCCTGTGAAGAGTAAACAGCTCCAGAATAGTTCCCTTTTAACAACAAGCAAGAAAGCCTTGAGGTTGGTTGGTTTGAGAGGCTGCCTCAGCTGCAGCAACAGGAGCTTTTGCTCCTAGAATAGTGAGGGGAGTTGGGGGCCTTAGCCTGGGAAAATTGAGGGAACCTCTGTTAACAAGGAACACCAAACCCAGCTGTGCTACAAAGAGCAGTGGGGGCAAGAAGGAACCAGCACACACTTAGGGAGTGCAGAAGTGGCAGGGCAGAAATTCTCTGGTGGTGGGCACTTATGGGAAGTTGGAGATTTAAATCTGGTGCCAGGTTAGAGGAGAGAACTGAAGATCTGGGGCAAGAGGCACCATATTCCATACCATAGTGCTAGAGGTGATTATAAAAATTAAGCTATTACCACAAAAAATGCATAGGCAAAGGAGAAAGAAATCCAATCACAGAAAGCTGTTATGGGAATAGAGGTGACTGGGGTTCATCTTCAGAGGAGGATATGGAAGTAAAGAAACCCCTAAAGAGTAATGTTAAATGGACACCTGCCCAAAAAGAAAACATAGTAAATCTTTTAAAAGACTTAAAAAATCAAATGACAGAGATGGAAGGAAAAAAAATAATAATCTAAGAAAAAATTATAATCTAAGGGTATGAAAATAAAGTCAACCAATTAGAAAAGGATATCCAGAACCTTTTTTTTTTTCTTTTAGCAATCAGGGTTAAGTAACTTGCTCAAGGTTACATGGCCAGTTATTTCTGGGTGTGGTGCTGAGTGTCTGAGCCCGGGATTCGATCTCCAGGTCGTCCCAACACTGGAGCCGGTGCTGTTACTTGCTGTGCTACCTGGCCACCCCAGGATATCCAGAATCTTAAAGAAGAAAATGACACTTCAAAATTAGAATTGGGCAAAGTGAACCAATAAAAATTGTGAGAGATCAAGAAAAAATTAAGCAAAATATGAATAATGAAAAATAGAAAAGAAAGTGGAGCATCTTATAAGAAAAAAACAGATTTGGAGAATAGATCAAAAAGAGAAAATATAAAAATACTTGTAATAACTGAAAGTTATGATCAAAGAAGAGTCTTGTTATAATACAAGAAATAAAGAAAGAAAATTGTCCTGAAGCATAAGAAAAAGGCGGAAAAGCAGAAATAGAAGAAAAAAATGCATCGATCACCATTTAAAAGAGATCCTATGAGAAGAACTAAAAGGAATATCATAGTCAAATTTCAAAACCCCTAGTTCAAGGAAAAAATATTAAAAGCATCAATATTAAAAGAATTCAAATATGATGGTGTCATAATTAGAATTATGCAAGACCTAGCAGCAGAGACATTACAGGACTGCAGATCTTGCAAAAAAAAAACATATCTAAGAGCAAAAGAACTGAGCATCTGGTAAAAAAAAAATATCATACACTGCAAAGTTAAGTATTATCCTGAATGAAAATAAAAATGGACATTTGAAAAATTCTCAGATTTTTAAGACTTTGTTTTAAAAAATCTTGAACTTAGTAGGAGATTCAACATACAAGAACCAAGAAAAATATAAGGCACATATCAAAAACTCATTACCAGGAATCCATAAGGACAGACTGCTTACTTTTACATATTTAAAATGTTTATTAAAGATTCTTAATAATAATTGGGTAGTTGATAAGAAATATTGGGGGTAATCCTGAGTATGATATAAATCAAAAAAGTAAAAAACATTTAAGAACAGCTAAAAAGAGAAAATATTTTATATAAATGAGGTGCAAGAGGAAGAACTGATACAGAGGAATTCGATGGAGGAGGAGGGCTGGAAGTTCTGGTATCCTACTTTCATTGGGAATGGGTTTAAGAGGGAACAATATATATATATTTAGAAGAGTATAAAAGTCTTCTAAATTCAGAAGAAATAAAATGGGTCATAGGGAGGGGGAAGAGGACAATGGAGGGATCTTTAGTGGGGAGGGTGAGAGAATAGGTAAAATAGGGGTATTGAAGAGTGTTTAGATTTATGGGAATGGAGGGGTATGGGAGGGATCCTTTGGGTGTAGGGAGGGAGGAGTGAGAAGGGCAAGGGAGTAGACAGAAGTAAAGTAGAGGAGGCAGAAGGGATAGGAAACAAGAGTAAACATACAAAGAAAGATAAGGAGTAGAATTTGGGAAGGTATATGTGTGTATATATATATATGTATATATACATATATATGTATATATGTATGAATATAAATATAACTTTGGAGAAACATATCTAAACTTTATTGCAGCCTTGGGGGAGGGTGGAGGGAGAGACAAAAAAAGAACAAAGTAAAAAAGTGCACAGTAGAAAACAAAAGACAATTTACAAGGAAGCAAAGAAAAGATGGACAATTCTCAACACATTTATTATTTATCATGCAGCCTTTCTTGAAATGAAAATTTATTGAAATAAAATGACAGCATAGAAGCAGGAAAACTACATAAGCTCCCCCATAACCACCTCAAATACCTATAAAATATGACTCTAAACAAACTTTAGAGCTATAGAAACCACAAAGTGGCAGAGAGAAACAAATCTCCAGCTGAAGGCAGCCTGGCAGGCCAGCTGGAAGTGTCCATTGCAGTGTGCTGGGAGCTGTGCCCAGCCCTACATGAGCCCAAAGATTTAGTCTCATGGCAGTCCCAACCAGCAGTGGCTGCAGTGGACTTTGGGAGAGTGGATGACCAGCAGCTGTGATGGTTTCCAGAATTAACAATCCTTAAATACCAAAGGCAAAGTAAAAGGTCAGTGTGGACTTTGGGAACAGGGGCTCTCACAATGTGGTCCAGCCTCTGCCCCCAGGATGAGAAGGCAAGAACTTGCTGAGGGGCTGGGGCTGTGCTGCCTCCATCTGGCTGTTTCAGAGCTCCTGGCCTGCACATCATAGGGGGAACAAGCAATAATTTATAGGGGTAATCGCTCTTCCTTTAACCTGCTTGGATCTGGATCACTGTCTTGGGTGGAAGTCTTGGGGTGTGTGACCAGGTGCCAGAGCTTGTGGTGGTTTCAGAGAGGGCACCCAACTAATAGCTCTGGCAGCTGTGAAAACCCGAGCATTTGGGGACAAAGCTCTCCTCTCTGGAAGCAGATCTCTACTGTGGCAAAAAGCTCAAAAGTCAAGTAATTGAGTTACAACATGAGCAAGCAAAGGAAGCAAAACAAGCACAGCAGTCAAACCTTAGATTCCTTTTTGGGGGACAAAAAGGATCAAAGCATGAAAGAGGAGGAAGACAATGCAGTCAGAACTCCTGCACCAAAAGCTTCCAAGAAAAACATGAACTGATTACAGGTCATAGAGGAGCTCAAGAAGGATTTTGAAAATCAAGTAAGAGAAGTGGAGGAAAAATTGAGAAGAGAAATGAGAAAGATGCAAGAAAATCATGAAAAGAAAGTTAACAACATGACTGAAGAAAATAAAACCTTAAAAAATAGACTAACTCAAATGAAAATAGAGGCTAAAAAAGCCAATGAGGAGAAGAATGCCTTAAAAAACCGAATGTGCCAGATGGAAAAAGAATTTCAATACTCACTGAAGAGAATAATTCCTTCAGAATCATACTGGAACAAATGGAAGCTAATGACTTTATGAGAAATAAAGATACTATTAAACAGATCCAAAAGAAAATGAAAAAATAGAAGGCAATGTGAAATATCTCATTGGAAAAAACACTGGCCTGGAAAATAGATCCAGGAGAGATAATTTAAAAATTATTGGACTACCTGAAAGCCATGCTCCAAAAAAATAACCTAAAAATCATCCTGCAAGAAATCCTTAAGATAAATTTCCCTGATATTTTAGAATCAGAGGGCAAAATAGAAATTGAAAGAATTCACTGATCACCTCTTGAAAAAGATGCCAAGAAGAAAACTCCTAGGAATATTATAGCCAGGTTACAGAGTTCCCAGATCAAGGAGAAAATATTACAAGCAGCCAAGAAGAAACAATTTTAATATTGTGGAAATGCAATCAGGATAACACAGGATCCAGCACATTTTTACATTAAGGGATTGAAGGGCTTGGAATATGATATTCCATAAGTCAAAGGAGCTAGGATTAAAACCAAGAATCATCTACCCAGCATTACTGAGTATCATGTTTCAGGGGAAAATATGGTCATTCAATTAAATAGAGGACTTTCAAGCATTCTTGAGAAAAAAAACAGAGTTGAATAGAAAATTTGACATTCAAATACAAGAAGCAAGATAAGCATGAGAAGGTAAACAGGGAAAAGGAACTTATCAAAGTTGAACTATTTACTTTCCTGCATGTAAAAATGATCATTGTAACTTTCATGAAACTTTTCTCAGTATGAGGATAGTTGAAGGGAATATAAATGTGTATATGTGTATATATGTGTGTGTGTACATACATATATATGTCTATATAGGAGGGTATATGTGCATATGAATACATATGTGAGTGTGTGTATATATGTGTACAGGTATACATAGAGGGCAAAGGATAAATTGAATAGGAAGGGATGATATTTAAAAAATAAAATTAAGAGGTGAGAGAGGAATATAATGAGAGGAGATAGGGAGAGATAGAATGGGGTAAATTATCTCATATAAAAGAGGCAACAGAAAACTGTTACAATGGAGGGGAAGAACAGGAAGGCAAAAGGGAATGGGTCAACCTTACTCTCATTGAATTTGGCTTAAGGAGTGAATAACATACACACTCAATTGGATATCTTCTCCTATAGGAAAAGTGGGGGGGGTGATAGAAGGGAGGGCATATTGGGGAGGAGGGTAGTTAGAAGAGCACACTTTTGAAAAGGGACACATTCCAATTAGACAAAAGAACAAGTGGGGGTGGGTTAGGATGGAGGGAAACAGTCAGTCTTTCACAATATATCAACTATGGAAATGTTTTATATGACTACACATGTACAACCTATATTGAATTGCTTATCTTCCCAGTAAGGGTGGGTGACAAGGGAAGAAGGGGAAAATCTGGAATTCAAAGTTTTAAAATCAAATATTTACAAGAATTATTATTATTATTATTATTATTATTATTATTATTATTATTATTTAACATGCCCTCGGAAATAAGATATATAGGCACTGGGGTATGGAGATACATCTTGTCCTACTGGAAAGTTGGCGGAAGTGTAGGGGAGGAAAAAGGAGAGAGCAGATTGGAAGTGGGAGTATGCAGTTGAAGCGCTGTTCTGGGGTGGTGGGTATAGGAAAGATGGGAAGAAAGTTTGTAACAAAATCTTGTGGAAATGAATGTTGTAAACTAAAAGTAAACGTAAAATTTCAAAAAAAATTTATTGTTACATATTTTGAATCATCTCATGTTCTGATATGTACATGACATGCTTTTTTTTTCTTTCTTTGGATTTAAGTTCCAGTATTTAAGTTTATGATATGTTTTTGTTCCTTTTCTTTATTCTGTATTTGTGTTTTGGCCCATGAGTCAAAAATAAAATAAAAAAAAATAACTAAAAGTTTTTTTTTTCTTAAGTTGTTGTTTTTGTTGGATGGGCTTTTGAAGTTGGAATAACATAAATAAATCCTAACAATAACACCGTTCTGAAATCAAGATTCAAAGAGGAAAAAGTAAAAAAAAAAATCATTGGCCAGTAGAATTGACTAGTTAGATATCAGGGAAATTTGCTTCCCTTGTCCTTTGAATTTATAATTTGTTATAATTCAACAGCAGCATTTGCATGGCTGCAAAAGAAGGGAATTCAGGATTTTTCACATTTTTACCTCAATTACAGAAAAAATAATTACAGATACTTATAAAATCACAACTAATCAGAAGGCTAGACAGGCAAAGGTCCTTTGATTTCCTCCCATTGTCACTGCTCATGAAAAGTTAGTGAAAACATTTCAGATCCACAGACATTTATCATATCATTGAAGAATTCCAAAAAAAGAGAATTCCATATCTTCCCTTGACTACTATCCATTCTAATAATACAGTGTTTATTAATGAACAAGAAAATGAATGAATTCACAAATGAACTAACAGTTATTCAGAACTATGGGCAAAACTATGTTAAATGATGAGGATGCAAGCACAAAAAGTAAGATCTTCCTTACCCATAGCAAGATTATATCATAACACATGAATCTGCACATATAATGTGCTATGACCAGGGAGGATATTTTGGTCAGGTGAGTCACATAGTAACTTGTAAGTTGATCTAAAGGGCAAGAATAGGCAGATCATTTTCAGAAGCAATGGTACTATTGAACTGATTACCTAGGAGAAAAAATAAAAGATATCTAAAAGAATAAAATAAATAAATAAATGCTTAATTAGAAGATGGTGAACTCATTTTTCTAGTGTGATATCATGCAGAGAGGAAAATGATATAAGATATTAAAATTAATAGATATAAGAAATTAAAACTAGGGGCAGCTAGGTGGCGCAGTGAGTAAAGCGCCGTCCCTGGAGTTGGAAAAACTAGCCTTGTAACCTTGGGCAAGTTACTTAACCCCAATTGCCCTCCAAAAAGGAAGGAAGGAAGGAAGGAAGGAAGGAAG